>NC_133417.1:117560227-117863257 GCF_049350105.2 Macaca mulatta
ACACACTCATCCAAAATGCCAACATGATCATTGTAATGTTAATTAAATTTTATTGTCACAATAAGTTAAGAATGGCAAGACTGCAGGCTGAGATGCTGATTTAAAGATGGAGCTAAATGTTTTATTGCGAGATTTGCTTATAGACAGAGCTAATTAGTTAAATTACATTTATATGTTTTTGTTACTAAAACAATTGTGTTTGTAAAAGGCAGTGCATTTAAAAGAAGGATAATTTTACATGCCTCTACAATTTGATCAAGTTATGACAAGAATTTATGAAAGCATTTAATGAGGAAACTCATGTTAAAAAAAAAAGTGATTACACCATCTCATTGATTCTTATTCAAGATTTTTCAAGGCTTAAAAGACCAAAGCAGATAGCTTATAAATTTATTAGTGTATAAATATGTTTTCTGAAAACATATTTCAAGATATGTCAAGATATGTCTGACATTTCAAGATATGCCTATTTCAAGATATGTCTGAAAATATTTATTTCAAGATATGTCTATTTCAATATGTCTGAAAATATTTATATTGTTCATTCTATTTATTATATATTTTTTTTTTTTGATACAGAGTCTCGCTCTATTGCCCAGGCTGGAGTGCAGTGGTATGATCTCAGCTCACTGCAACCTCTGCTTCCTGGGTTCAAGCGATTTTCCTACCTCAGCCTCCTGAGTAGCTGGGACTAAAGGTGTCCACCACCACACCTGACTAATTTTTGTATTTTTAGTAGAGACAGGGTTTCACCATGTTGGCCAGACTGGTCTCAAACTCCTGACCTCAAATGATCTGCCCACCTTGGTCTCAGCAAGTGCTGGGATTACAGGCATGAGTCTTTGCGCCCGGCCCATATTGTTCATTCTAAACATTCTATATTAAGATCTATATTATTTACCAATCCTACATATAGAAAGAAAGAATATGAGGCAAATATTTAATGGTTTAATTATTGTTGCTCTACAGTCCAACTGATACAAAAGTATTAAGGGGTTACTTACTTTAACACTTGTTTATGATGAAATGTGATTCTGCACAATGGTGATCACTCAGATTTTGTCAATCTATTAACCTTCAATCTAAGGGCTGCTATTAATAAGTCATGCCTCCTCTGATTTATAACAAAGATAGAAAAAAAGTATGTAAGTGCAGATTTTTTCCTCTCATTTATTCATTTAATTGTTATTTATTGAACGTTGATCATACTCCAGTCATTGCACTAGACATAGAAACTGCAGCACTAAACAAACAGAGCTAGTTCCCACTAAGAGATCTTGCAGGACAGTGGAGGAAGACCAAAATGCAAGTAAACATAACATAGTATATAGTATATGGGGCTGGATGCAGTGTCTTATGCCTGTAATCCCAGCACTTTGGGAGGCCGAGGCAGGTGGATCACCTGAGATCAGGAGTTCGAGTCGAGCCTGGCCAGCATGGTGAAACCCCGTCTCTACTAAAAATAAAAATAATAATAATAATAATAATAAAAATTAGCCTGCTGGCATGATGGCACATGCCTATAGTCCCAGCTGCTCAGGAGGCTGAGACAGGAGAATCACTTCAACACAGGTGGCAGAGGTTGCAGTGAGCCGAGATCATGCTACTGCACTCCAGCCTGGCGACAGAGCGAGATTCCATCTCGAAACAACAACAACAACAACAAGCATAGTATGGTATACGAACATCATGACAAAAGTTCAGAGTGCTTTGAGAGCCTATGGGGGGCAGAAAAAAACTTTAATGAAATCAAATTATATGTTAGGCAGGCTGAAAGGATTGTGATCCAGGAAGGGGAATTGCCATGAGAAAACCTGGAAAAAGTCAGGGAAGCTGGAAGTCTATAGTGAAGGAAAAGTGGCAAGATATGTCGTTAGAAAGATGACAAAACCCTCAGTCAGTGCCAGAGTTTGGACTCTATACCAAGGACAATAGGAAACCTTTGAAAGATTGTAAGTAGAGAAGGAACATAATTACTTTTGCATTTCAAAACACTCTTGCTCTAGTGGGGAAGAGGATTTGGAAGGGACGCAGTCAAGAGGCTACTGCAGTTATGCTGTGGCCTAATGGGGAGGTGGTAAAGCATCTAGGACCTAGCAGACCTTGGGAGACATTTAGTAAGAATCAATAGGACGTAGTAAAGAACTGACCATGACAGTGAAAGACAGGAGGTGTCAAGATTGACAGACTGCCACACTTGGAGCCCCATATCTTTATTTTTATAGAATACAGATAACTTTAAATCAGTCATTGCTAAAATATAATCTGATACCTAAAAGAGTTCTCTTGATAAAATCTTATATAGTTCCCTTTTAGTCAGCAAAGACAAATAGTTTAGATAGATCATCAAAATTTTACATTGAATAGATTTTTCTTATTATATATTTTAGTATACATTAACAAAACTATGGGACTTGGTCTCTGAAACTGAAGCTATAGAGGAGAGCAATACTGAGCAAAGAGAAATGAAATTTTAGAAACCCACTTTTTCTGATTATCTGTGTAAGAACAAGGTATTTTCAATTGACCATTATTTGAACAATAATTTACCCACTCTGACTGTCTCTGAACTTTAATAAAAAGATACAACTCTTGAAAGATAAACTGGCTACTTGGGTCTGGGGCAACAATTTTTTAAAACTCGTAGCAAACTCTTATCAAAATTAATTAATATTTGGATGTATATAGTACAACCTAAAAGAGCATCTCTCATATTAGTAGCTCAATAAATGCTAGCTGAATTCGAAGTAAATTGCTAGAGAATGCTATGTTTTGAATCATAACAATACAGCACTTAATGCCAATTTGAAGTTAGCTATAAAAGAATGTTCATACGACAAGCATTAGCCTTTAAAATTAATCATGGACTTTATTATTTACCCAATGTCTGTGTATTCATTTCTGCTTTCACTAGGCAGAATACATGGATCCAGATTAGACCTGGATCCCAGTCACAGTTCTACCATTAGGCCATTATTAGCTCTGCAGTCTTAAACAAGACCTAACTAGCAATGTAGTCAGAATTTCTTCATTTGTAAAATACCATGACTTCCTTACAGAGTTATTGTGAAGATCAAGTAAGATAATATATATGAAAAGATAAAACCCAATATAAATAGAAGATTAGCTTACTTCATGACTGGCCTCTAAATAAGTATTTTGATTAGATATGCCTTATCTATGAAAGCTGGCTTGAAAGCTCATATTAATTTGAAATACAAGTGCTTTGCAACAGTTTTTATATTTGTTAATATATTTACACTGTTAAAATATATCTGCAGAGTATGTGGTATAACAGTTTTTGCAAGTGTACCAAGAAATGACTGAACATACACCAAAATAAATAAATGAAATAAGCTTAGCTTATGAAGTATTTATAATAATAAATGTTCTCATTTCAGAGAAGAAATTAAACATGATTATAAAATTATCTTATTTTTGTACAAGGATTGTGTTATTATATAATTTTTTAATTCTCCTTGGCAATCTATTACTGTGACTTAGAGTATAGAGTAAGGCTTCTAGCAAAACTAAAAGACCACAAACATAATTATTGAAAACTGGTGATGCCATCATATACCTATCAGAATGGGTAAAATAAAACAACAGTGACACCAAAGACTGACATGGATGTAGAGTGACTGGAACAAACATACATTACTGTTGGGAATATAAAATAGTATGACTACTCTGTAAAATAGTTTGAGGTTTCTTATATATTTTACATACAATCCATTAACTGTATTCTCGGCCATTTATTCCTGAGTTATGAAAACTTATATTTACACAAAACCCTGTGTACTAAAGTTCACAGCAACTTTGTTTGTAATAGTCAGAAACTGAAATCAGCCCCAGTATTAACAGGTGAATGATTTAATAAACAGTGCTGCATACACACTTCAGAAAACTCAGAATAAAGGAATGCGTTGTTACGCATATAACCTGGGATGAAACTCCAGAGGCTTTATGCTGAGTGAAAAAAAGTCAATCCCAAAGATTCCATATGTTATTATCTATTTATATAAAATTTTTTAAATGATAAAATTTCAGAAATGGAGGACAGACTGGTGATTGCCACAGGTTAGGGATTGGGCGGGCTTTGGAGGAAGGTGGATATGGTTATAAAAGGTGAATAAATCGATCCTTTCAGTATCCTGACAGCGGTGGTGAACACAAGAACCTACCTAGGCGATAAAACCATGTAGAACTTATACACACATGAGTTCAAATAAAACTGGAGAAACCTGAATAAGACCAGTAGATGGTGTCAATGTCAACTTTTTGATTATGATATTCTACTACAGTTTTGTAAAATGTGGCTACTGGGTTAACTGAGCAAAGTGTACAAGGGCTTCTGTGTATTATTTATTACAACTACATGTGAATCTGCAATCGTCTCTTAAAATGTTCAATTAAAAGTCAATTTGCATAAGTAGTATTAAGAAAACAACTGCATGTGTATAAATAAAGGAGTTTGTAAATTAATAAACTCTAAAAACTTATTTTTGTTTTATTTTGTACAAAAAGAAATATAAGGTAAACATTTTATATAGTTTTATCAATAAATATCATACCAAAAATAATTAATGAGGCACAGCTCATTAGTTTTTCTTCATGATATATTTTGTTTCATTCAACTTTTACGTGATACCAGCATATATACTTTGTTATAATTGGTTCCCATACACAAATAAATGTCAGGGTTGGAAGATCTGTTGTTTATTCAGTTCAGAAATAAGACTAATTATATCTACTAATTAGTGATTTATTGACTCTGTAAAACAATTTATATACAGCTAGAACTAAATTATCTCAAGAAAGTCAAATTTCAAAACAGAACATTGGTGAACTTGGTTTTTATTACTGTAGTTAGTAAAACAGATCAAATAGATTTTGTGAAGCCCTTAGAAATTTCAAAAAAATAATTGTTAAATGTACTTCTTTTCTCCTAGGTTTCATTTCTCTGGCTGCAAAAAGTAAATATTTTAATGAAAGTGTGCTGCTTGGATCCTCAGAAGTTTTGGGAGATTTCTCAGTGTAAAAGCAAATGCAGCTACTATGAAAACCAGTATAAAGGTTCTTCAAACAATTAAAAATAAAACTACATACCAGCAGTCTCACCGCAGCAAATTAATCCAAAAGAATTATAATCAGAATCTGAGAGAGATGTTTGTACTCCCATATTCATTGTAGCATTATTTACAATATCTAAAATATGAAAACAACCTAAATATACATTGGCAAGTAAAATGTGGCATATACATAAAATGGAATATTATTCAACCTTAAAAAAGAAGGAAATCCTGCAATATGTGACAACATGAATGAACCTTGAGGACATTATACCAAGTTAAATAAGCCACTCACAGAAAAACAAATCCTGCATGGGACAATTTATATGAGATGCTAAAGTAGTGAAATTCATAGTAGTGAAATAGAGTAGAGTGGTGACTGCCAGGGACTGGGGGCTTGGGAAAATGGGAAGTTGCTAATCAACAGGTACAAAGTTTCATTTATGCAAGATGAATAAATTCTAAAGTTAATAATAATGTTTTATGCACCTAAAAATCTGTTGAGGATACATCTCATGTTGTGTTCTTACTACAATAAAATAAAATAAACCAAATTTGAACTTGAGTTCTCTCTCACATCTTCTTTAGGCAGGCCTGCTAGTCATAACTTCTCTGATACTTGCTCCTGACAGCTTCCTGAAGTTTAAGGCAGGTCAAGGCATTGTAGACTGAACGTTTCAGATGACTTAAAACTACATAATAAGAGCCATCATTTTTAAGTAACCCCCTAAATAATAGGTTTTGGAGTCTGATTAGTTGAGATGCACACAAGCCATGAGGGAAGAGAGAAAGGCAGAATCCTATAGTGAAGTGAAAGCTAGCATATACCCTCAGTTCCAGCAGAAGCTCAAAGATAGTAAATTACGCCGCAAGTCAATGGCCAAGTCAAGACTAGAATTACTTTCTCAAGTCATCCTTTTTCCTCCTCTTTCTTCAATACTCAGTAAACTACTTATTTTTCAAGACTTAGATCAAATTCTGTTAATCCCACCTGGACCACAGGCAGAAATGACCATTCTTCCCTTTGTTCCCATAGAGTCCCTCATTATTGATTCACTCTTTTATCCATTTGTTCTTTCATCCAACAAATATTTTTGAGCAATGACTCTGTGCCCAACACCTAGTGCCATGAAAAAAATCTCTGCCCTTATGAAACTGGTAGGAGTGAAGGGGAAAACCGATAATAAGTTTTTAAAAAGTAAAATATAGAACATGTCAGTTATAGCATGTCAGATAATGACAAGTAAAATAAAATCAGCAGGGAAAACAGCTGGAAAGTGCATTTGTTGGGGTGCGGGAATTCTTTTAACTTTTATTTTAGGTTCAGGAGTATATGTGAAGGTTTGTTACATAAGTAAACTTGTGTCACAGGGGCTTATGGTACAGATTATTTCATCACCCAGGTATTAAGCCCAGTACCTAATAGTTATCTTTTCTATTCCTCTCCCTCCTCCCACTGTCCTCTCTCAAGTAGACTGCGGTATCTCTTGTTCCCTTCTTTGTGCTCATGAGTTCTCATCATTTAGTTCCCACTTGTAAGTGAAAACATGTGGCATTTGCCTTTCTGTTCCTGCATTAGTTTGCTAAGGATAATAACTTCCAGCTCCATCCATGTTCCCACAAAAGACATGATCTCATTCTTTTTTATGGCTGCATAGTATTCCATGGTATATATATGTCACCATATTTTCTTTATCCAATCTGTCATTGATTGGCATTTAGGTTGATTCAAGGTCTTTGCAAAGTATGCATCTGACAAAGGTTTAATATCCAACATCCATAAGGAACTTAAATTTACAAGGGAAAAACAAATCCATTAAAAACTGGGCAAAGGACATGAACGGACACTTTTCAAAAGACATACATGTGACCCACAAGCATATGAAAAAAAAGCTTGATATCACTGATTATTAGAGAAATGCAAATCAAAACCACAATGAGATACCAACTCACACCAGTCAGAATGGCTGTTATTAAAAAGTCAAAAAATAACAGAGGCTGGTGAGGTTGCAGAGAAAAGGAAACACACACTGTTGGCAGGTGTGTAAACTAGTTCAACCATGTGGAAAGAAGTACAGTGATTAGTCAGATAACTAAAAGCAGAACTACCATTGGACTCAGCAATCCCATCACTGGGTATATACCCAGAGGAATTTAAATCATTATCATTCTACCATAAAGACACATGCAAACGAATGTTCATGGCAGCATTAGTCACACTAGAAAGTATGCATTTGAAGATGAATACAATTCTAAGTAGGACAGCCTGGAAAGGCCTCAGTAGAAAGAATAACACTTAATAAAAGATCTGAAAGAGGTGAGGATATATTTTCACAATTAATCCTGCACATCTGTTTCCCTTAGATTTTCAAAGTTAAGAACATACTTTAGTTATCTTTGTATGATAGCTCCTAGGGAGAAGCCACACTTAGTAAGTACACATATGTTCAATGAAAAATCTCGGGTTTCTTACCTTAAATTTCAGTTGTCTTTCGACTACACAAGGCTTTCTACTTCAGAAAATTGATGAATTTGAATACAACACTGATGTAAATCAACAGTACATGTAGAACTTCCTACACTATCGCTACTCAACAATTTAATTTAATAGGGGTATGATTTTCCAAATGCTGTAGCCCAACACATCCAGGAATCATATGAAGAAAACTGAATCTCAAGAATATTGAGGCCGGGCGCGGTGGCTCACGCCTGTAATCCCAGCACTTTGGGAGGCCGAGGCGGGCGGATCACAAGGTCAGGAGATCGAGACCACGGTGAAACCCCGTCTCTACTAAAAATACAAAAAAAAAAAAATTAGCCGGGCGCGGTTGTGGGCGCCTGTAGTCCCAGCTACTCGGGAGGCTGAGGCAGGAGAATGGCGTGAACCCGGGAGGCGGAGCTTGCAATGAGCCGAGATCGCGCCACTGCACTCCAGCCTGGGCGACAGAGCGAGACTCCGTCTCAAAAAAAAAAAAAAAAAAAAAAAAAAAAAAGAATATTGAGGGACAAGCCCAAAACCATACACAGTGTGAACTAATAAACCTCCTAAACCTATATTTCACAACATGAGAAAGAATGAAGTGCTAAGTAATACATTTGATCAATTATTGTCTCTCCTATTTCTGATTTTGTTCCCATAGTATGGCAAATTTTATGTTTAACACTACTACCATCACCAATAGGAGTCTGAGAAGTTTCATGCATGGCTTCCTTGTACTTGTGACTATAGGCTAAGTTTAAGACGTGTGTGTCTCCAAATACCTACCGGCAGTGATACCTTATGTCCCAGTAAATCAATATACAAAGAAGAAGTCCTTGAGAGTCTAAAGAAAACTAAAAAAATCGGTTCACTTTGGACAGAAAATATGACCACAGATCTAGAACTAGTATGACCACTCAGTCTGGGATGATGACATGGCCAGTTTCTTGGTATAAAATGAGAACAGCACATATGGCTGAAAGCCATATTAGAGTCAGAATTACTACTACTTATGTGCTGTTACAAATTGCAGATAAAAGATGATTACACATATTATAGTTATCTAGTTTTCATTATAAGGACTAAATGATTTAAGATTACAGAAAAACCAGACTGAATGAAGAATACAGGATGGGTACATTAATGAAACATTCGCCTTTGTTGCTCACTGTTAAAAACCTCTCAGAGACTCATCATTGACTGGGAACTGACTCTGGTTGCCATTTGGGATAATGTATTTGTGAGTGAATTGATTGATGGTTCAAAAATACCAATACTTGCATTATGAGTCCTTCAGTGATTCTCCATTACCATTAAGAAAAAGCCCAAAACCATTAGTGTAAGATACAAATGTCTTCATGAGGTGGCTCTCTTCTTCCTCTCCACACATTCCACACCCTTCCATTCTTAGGTCTCTGAACATGCCACGCTTTCAACACCTACTTCAGTCTCTTTGCACATACTCTTCTCTCTGCACAAATCCTCTATCCCTCACCCCCAACAGGGTGAATTCCCTTAAAATAGCTTAAGTGTTATCTTCATTTGGAAGCCTTTCCCGAACCCCACTGCCCATACTCCCTGTATTAGGTATCTCTTACCCTTCTAAATACGACTGTTAAGCTTATCACACAGTATTAAAAGATTTATATATATATATATGTGTGTGTGTGTGTGTATATATACACATATATATATACACATATATATACACACACTATATATATAACATATATATAAATATATGTATGTATGTATGTCACCTTCACTGGATCAAAACTTCTGAGCAACTTTTATTCATGTTTTAATAAGCAATAATATAGAATTGAATATCTGAAAGCAAAACTAAAATAGTGGTAACTAATATTTATTGAGTGCTTAATAATTGTCAGACACCCTTCTGAGGTTTTAATTTATTTATTGTCATAACAATCTAATCAATACATAACTAACATTATTCCTATTTTACAGATAAAGAAACTGAGGCAGGGTAAGTTTAGTAAGCTGTTTAAGGTTACAAAGCTAGCAAATGACAAAGCCAGGGTTTGATCCCAAGCACTCTGACTTCAAAATGCTTGTTCTTCACCACTGTACTATAGCTCCTTCATATGTATATACATGTATTAAAGTGTTTTTAAGTAAATAAGTAGGCATATATATAAAGTTCAAGAGTATGTGTAATATATATGTGTATATTCATTTATTTGGGTATATACATGAAAAACATTGACTATTAAGAGTGAACTCTAAACAGCAGTACAAAGTTGCTTCAATGAATTAGAAGTTTTGATAAAAGACTATCTGATGTTCTAGAAATTGTCTTTTTCACTGACATATTATAGTACTCTAGTTAATAATTTAGAAAATATAATATCAATATACATAGATTTCAAATGCCTTATGTAGATATGCTTTGTATTGAGAATACGCACTTATTATGTACTACTAGGTAGCTTAGTAAAAATTTGAAAATTTAGACATAATATAATCATTACAAGATTAGTTCTGTAAAGTACTTTGGCATGTATAGACAATTATTAAATAAGTGTTTTATTTAGGATAATAAAAATCTATATTTATAAATATATTAAAATATTTGTTTCTCAGTAACATTTTATTTTTAGTGATTTTTAATTTTTTTTTTAAGTTCTGAGGTACATGTGCAAGATGTGCAGGTTTGTTACATAGGTAAATGTGTGCCATGGTGGTTTGCTGCACCTATCAAATCATCACCTAGGCATTAAGCCCAGCATGCATTAGCTGTTTTCTCTAATGCTCTCCCCTATCCCCACCCTCACCCAACAGGTCCCAGTGTGTGTTGTTCCCCTCCCTGTGTTCATGAGTTCTCACTGTTCAGCTCCCACTTATAAGTGAGAACATGCGGTGTTTGGTTTTCTGTTCCTACGTTAGTTTCCTGAGGATAATGCCTATTATTTTATATTCCAAAATTATAAATTCAACATTTTAATACAATGGGTTCCCAAACATTGCCATATACTGGAATCACCTGAGGATCTTCTAAAAATACGGATTCCTGAGGCCAAGCATGGTGGCACGTGCCTGTAGTAACAGCTACTTGGGATGCTGAGGCAAGAGGATCCCTTCAGCCCAGGAGTTCAAAGCTGTAGTGAACTATGATCGCATCTGTGAATAGCCACTGCACTCTACCCTGTATTTATCTCACAGAGATAATAAAAATCTTACAGAGATAAATACAGTGAGACTTTAATCTCTTAAAAAAAAATAAATAAATCTGATGCCAACACCACCACCACCCTCTTAACCAGACATTCTGATGTAATTAATGATGGGCTGAGTCATGAATATTAGGATTTCTTCAAAGCTTCCCACATGATTCCAATATGCAGCACAGATTGGGAACCAGAATTTTACTAAACTTTCCCTAAATTCACTCTAAATTTCACTGGAATTTCTATTATGACATTTAAAAGCAATCCTGACCAAAAAAAAAAAAATTATTCAAAGTGTTCATCGGCAACAGTGCCAGAAATCAACATGTAGTTTCTCATATCAACAATATCACCTGGCTACTACATCTTTCAAATAGAATTCCTTTCCTCTTGGCTAATTCTCTTTACGGGTAATACAAATCATTTCTTTATTAAACCATTTATTCAAGGACATAGACAAATTCACAACCTAATCACCAAACTTAACTAGGCAGAATTTTACTCCATTTTAATTAAGTATCCATTTTCATGTGCTTAAAACAGAAATGAATATAGCCTGGAGAGGGAACAGGTTATTTATAAAAAGGGAAATTTAAATAAGGGTAAAAATACATGGAAAGATAAAAGTTACTGGATGGTATCACACCTTGCACACCCTTCTCTACCTACTTGTCCATTTTAATCCCTGTTTATAATCCCTGTTAAATTAATCCCTGTTAATAATCAGCTCAATTTAAAAGCAGTAAATAAATAATACTAATGTTTATGCTGATGTGGAGATATGGAGATGTGGAGATTTTATATGAGAAATAAGCCTTTAATGTTTTAAAGTCCTTGAGATTTGTGGGTTATTTTTTATTGTAGTATAATCTACCCAGTCTTTAAATTCTATATGTAAGTATAATTGTATATGTAAATATATGTCTATTTCAGAAAAAAATATATCACATGTGTAAGTGAATTTGTTAGATTAAGAATTGGCATGTCCTACTCTATTCAAAGTGCATGTTCTTTACAATGTTTGCAAAATTCTATGTAAGGTAAAACAGTGATGTCTAGTCTATCTCTAATGCATAATGATCAACGAGTTTTGTTTATCACATACTCATGCTGAGAATTCATTAAGCACTTTCACTATTAAATATTCAGAATGAGTTGTTGGCTCCACTTTACTGACACCAGAAGTCACATTCATCAGTCTCCAACAGGATGATAAAAGACTTAATGATACAATGAAAATGTTGATCATTATGGTTCAGTAGTAACAAATGTATGACTAAATCTGGGTTCTCATAATACATCACATCAAACAGAAATTTTAGGGTGGAATGGTTCTTCAAGCTAAATAGTGAAGCACTTTGAAATCTAAATTCGTGAATTCTAGTTATTAACATAAACTCTGAAATAAATCCAGGTTTCATCTGCAGAAAACAATAAATCTAAAATAATAAACTCAAAGATTGTTAGATATTAAAGAAACTACCTGGATTTTAAAAATAGAAGGAAATAACGGTGTTTCTCTTTAATCATCTGTATTTTGAAGTATTTTAAAGATAGAAGTGACACATTTTATACAGCTATACAATGTAATCACCAAAAGACCATATTGGGATGACTTTTTATTAAGAAATATATGGTACCTGATACTGTCATTAATAGTGAAAACTCTGTAATGTATTTATTGATATGTTTATTTGTGTTAGTGTGAGTTAGAATTAGAGAGTAAAGAACAATAGTAAACATATTCTAGTGCACAAAATAATATAAGTGAAATTTCATTATATACGAATCATCACAAACAAGTTTTTTTTTTTAAGAAACTATCATTCTGAAGACAAATTTAAGCTAAAATATATGGAACATATGTATGTATAAATATGGATTTCTTTTGAGGAAATCATACTTTTTAGTGTCTTGTTTAAGTTTTGTGTGGAGTTTGAAAAATCCTGAAAGGCATGAAATATTTGTTTTAAATTACACATAAGGCTTATCTACAGCATGAAATGCATGTGTGCTCTCCCTGAATAATATTCTCCTCTCATTTTCTCTTCTAAGTCTAAGATTAACTTAAGACAACAATTTTGTGTACTTTTTTCAAATAATAAAACAGTGGTATATATTCACTTAAAAACAAAAACATGAAATTAAATATAAATAGGTATTACAGTTACATTACTTCCCCCTTCATACTTGTTTCATTTAAGATTATTTAAAATGCTGTTGGATTAAACTGCTTTCATATTGATTATTCACCATATAAGACTCTAACATGTACACATATACACAAATACATTTTTATATACACATATTCAGATAGTTTCTCAAAGATGATTGTTAATTCATAGCCTCAAAATAATGAAATACAGCTATACTTTGTGATATATGACCTTTTAAGAACTAGGTTAGCAAAAGGTTTACAATTCTATTTACACAATTTATATTCAGATAAAATATTTCAGTCTGAAAGGTATAATGTTAAAAAATTAACTAAGTAAAATGGCTTAAACTGTTTCATTGTAATAAAATAAACACAGCTCAAGTTGAAATAATATGTCTAAATAACTATAAAACAAACAAAAATGTCATTATTTATATTTTAAAAATAAATTAATTGATCAGATGTGGAGAATTTTGCATTTATACTTATTCTGTTGGTTTCAAAGTTATGTTTTTCTGTGCCATAACCAATAAACAGGCTATAAGCAGTCCTTAAATGCCTCTTATCAACTTCAACTACATCGTCTTAATAACTTTTTTCTACCCAGAGGCATCCCATAAATTTTAGAAATTCCCACAGTGTGTACTTGCAAAACCTAACCTAAAGTTAGAAAAAATATTTTAACATATAAGGAAACTACATCAAAATCATCAATACATGTAGATAAATACTTATGGTGATATCTACTCTGATGGTGATATCTACTCTGATGAATGAACACTGCTACCAGGAAGGGGATGTGACAGTTTCTCTCCCTCCCTAGAATATGCTTCTCCCTCAGCTTGCTAATGCCAATTTTTAAAATCCTCTGATTTTGGATCATAGAGGAATAGAAAAGTTACTTGACTGGTGAGGATCTAGTGTTGGAGCTCTTAGAACTAAACACTTGTTTAAAGTGATTCTGCTCCCCTAGGTAGTTTTGTGATCTCTGTGGGAAGTCAACATTCTCTCTCTCCCTTGCACCTTTAGTTGGGATATTTCTTTCTAAAGTTCCCCTGACAAGGATGAATGCAGCAGTCTTACTTAGTCCCTAATTATCTTATAGTATCGGCTGTTTCTATCTGCAAAGGTCACTTAGACCCTCCACACCATCCTTTTAGACAGGACCCAAGATAACACCATGCCAGTTCTTTCCTGTAGCCCACATCTGGTCTATGGGAAAGACTTCTTCTTCTTCTTCTTAGACCAACTCTGGGAGTTCAAAACAGTTTTGCTCCAAAATAAAGGCAATTAGTCAGCTTGTTTCTCACATATCAGTCCACCATATCCTGTAAACTCTCTCTTTAATTTTCTTAAAGACACACTCATGGAGAGAATTATGCCCACACCCATCCCCTTCTTGAGGGTGTGAAAATAGAAATCAAAGCTTACAAGAACTTCTCTTCATAAATCTTAAATCTCCCCCTCAACTTTGGTAAAGCACTTAAGAATGTCAATCCTATTTTTCCCTTTGTGACATGGTTTGGATCTGTGTCCCCACCAAATCTCATGTTGAAAGGTAATTTCCTGTGTTGGAGGTGGGGCCTGATGGCAGGTGTTTGGATAAGGAAGGTGTTTCCCTCATGAATGGCTTAGTGCCCTCCCTTTGGTGATGAGTGAGTTCTCCCAAAATCCAAAAGTATGTGGCACCTCCCCATGACTCCTTCTCTTTTGCTCCTGCTCTGGTCTTATGACGTGCCTATTCCTGCTTCACCCTCTGCCATGAATAAAAGCTCCCTGAGGCCTCTCCGGAAGCTGAGCAGATGCCAGTGCTGTGCTTATACAGCCTGCAGAACCGTGAACCGATTAAACCTCGTTTCTTTATAAATTTCCCAGTCTCAGGTATTCCTTCACAGTAACTCAAGAACAGCCTAACACCAACACATCTTGGTTTGTTATTTCAAGTTAAGCATGATAGCCTTGTACCTTGGAATGAGCTTCCTGTTGTCTTTAGATCTCAGCTGAGACTTCCGTTGTAAATATACTTAATTATATACATAATTTGAAGTGAGGACACTCTTGTCTCACAAAGTAGATTAAATGCATTTGTGTACAACATTAGCGTATTTAAAAACAAATTATAACATATTCATCCACTAATTACCCAATTTTGTTAATCTATATCAGCCTGATGAACAGAATAATTCCCTCTGTACTGGTTTGTGATATATAGAGTATTTTTTTTTCTTCTTTGTTTTTGAGACAGAGTCTTGTTCTGTCACACAGACTGGAATTCAGTGGCGCAATCTCGGCTCACTGCAACCTCTGCCTCCCGGGTTCACGCAATTCTCCTGCCTCAGCCTCCCAAATAGCTAGGATTACAGGCACACACCACCATGCCCGGCTAATTTTTTTTTCTTTTTTCTTTTTTTTTTTTTTTTTTTGTATTTTTAGTAGAGATGGGGTTTCACTATGTTGGCCAGACTGGTCTCGAACTCCTGACCTCATGATCCGCCCACCTCAACCTCCCAAAGTGCTGGGATTACAGGCATGAGCCACTGCGCCTGGCTACATAGAGTATTTTTATAGTACTTTACTGTAGGCAAAGTCCTTGTACTTCTACTCTCTTATTTACTTGTGATTTCCAATCAGTGGAAAAGCTAAATAGCCACATATACACCTGGCTATATTATTAAAATAACACAGAATATTAAACTTTCTCTTCCGTTATATTTCATTTATTTAATTGGATAAGCCATTTTAACCAAGTTTAATTTAATTATGGTGATCATAATTACTACTGATTGGAAGAATACAACTTAAAACAGTTCTATGGTTTGGATACCTTGTCTTATGTGTGTTAATAGAAAACATCTCAGTAATTTCAAAGCTAGTAATAAAATATGGGAACAGTATGTCATAGCAGAAAGGGCCCTGGGCTTGAAATCATTATTCAGTTCACGTTTATATTCCTACTTCTCTTATAATTTAGACTATTTAATAGGTATTATCAAAATTATTTTAAAAAGCATTTATTTTTATATGACATGTACACAGACATGTGCATTATAAAAAGACTCACAATACTTCAATTATCTTCTGTTGATGATACATTATCTATAGTGATTGTTACAAAAAAATAAATCTTCAAAATGATAAAACAAGAGTACAACCTTCTCAAATCATAGCTATAGGAATCAGGTGTATTTACTTAATCTTCAGATTCTCAGTTTTATTCATCTGTAAAATAGTGATAAAATGCTGGTTTACAACTTTCCAGAGTTATTGGGATCTCATGAATTGACAGTAAAAATGCCCCATTAAGTGGTACATATATATAGATAAAGTGGTTATACCGAACTCTTAAACATGCACACATGCACACAAACAAAAATATTCAAAAACAACTTAGCGTATCTCATGGGAATTTATCTCTGAAAATGCCTGACTGCTATTAAAAATCCTTTAAATTTCAACAGTTACATGCCTTACCACCAAATAGCACCACTTAGAGTACTTTATATAAAGGAATGTTTTGTAAAACTTCTCAATTGGCAGATTCATTGCTCTATTAGTGAATGGCTATAAAATTTATATTTTCATTCTATATTCTTTTAACTAAGGACTTTAAAAAATCAAAATGATTTAGTATTTGCAATTTAGCAGCCTGAATGCCTTTAGTCGGAAGAGGTGTCTTGCGTACCAGAAGTTCATCTACAATTTGAAAGGTGATCTTTCTCCAAGAATTCTGAAATGCTATAATAACTTTATATGGCTCTCAACTGTTTCATTCTAAAATCTCAGGGCTTTTCTAATGTGGCAGGTTTAACAAAATTCCAAGGCTCCAATCTTAGTATTTTAAACTAAATTGATAAATCAGATCCTTAACTTTAAAATTTCTAATCGTAATAAAAATACGAGGTTTAGCAATTCCTTCCTAGTCCTGCAATATGCATAAATTATAAATGAGTACAGCCTTTCTTTATTTCCTAGCTTGCTTTCTGTTTCATATGAATCTGAACTAGAAAGCATATTGAATCGATTTAAACTAGAACCCACAGAAAGAAGCTGGTTAAAGACATGGAGGCTAAATCATAGTCTGTGACCAGACTGGTTTGTCTAATGATGTAGTTGTCACAATAAATGGCTACATGCACAGATTTCTGTCTGGTTACACACTTGGCTTGAAATAAACATTCAGAGAATTGAATCCAAACATCGACTTTAAGGCCAAAAGTTGCCTTAAACTCTGCCAATCTCATGCTAATTCAACTGGAGTAACATGCTTTTTTGTTTTGTAACAAATGACTCCTTGAATCTATTAAACTGAAACTGATGATGATTTCGGAAACATGTTTGATGAGGTCATAATCTCTCTCATTGCAGTAGGTCTGGAACCGAATTTTCTTGTCAAACGTCACTTACGTATTCTGGTATCCTAGAAGTGAAAGGAATGATCCAAGAACTGGGAAAGGAAATACTTTGGCTCTGTAATTTGATTCATAAAAAGGGCCTGTTTAACCACTTATTTTGTGAATGCCTATTTTACAAGTTTAGAGATTATTCCTTGTCTGAAATTAGCTCTATTTCACCATCCTAAGGCCTTAAGAAAAGCAGATACTATGAGATTAGATACTTAGAAAATACTGTTAATGAAAAATAGTAGCATAACTAAAAATAATTTAAATAGTGCTCTGTGTGTGTGTGTCACTTATTTTGGCATGCTGTATACCTGTATTTGCAGATCTTGTATTCAATACAGTTAAAGGAAATAGCATTTAGAAATCATTGGGAAATATTAGTAAATAAAGAATGGGACATACAAAGTTATTTGGATGGAAGAAAAATATGCCAAACAAGAGACTTTTCCAAATTACTTGAAGACTAAAAGGATATATATGTATAACCAAGAATAAACATATTTATTTAGAAGACATTGATATACTATAATATTTTATGACAAAATAAAGAGAAAATACTAAGTTAAATATGAAAACGAGTGTCTAGTTAAATAGTACCACAATATTTTCTTAACTGAGTTTCTGATGCTATTTATCATTCTCCCCTTTAAAATAACTTACAAAAAGTGCTAGTTTTGTGTGTTGATATCCAAATGTGGAATGGCTTTTCATTTGGAACATGCAACAAATAGAAAGTTTTATTTTTCCATTCAAATTATGATATCATTCATGGGTCTAGGGCAAGCTACAAAATTTGTGGAGCTTAGTGCAAAATAAAAATATGAAGCCCCTTATTTCTTGAACTAAGAATTTCAAGACAGCAGCAACAAAGCATGAATCTCTTCTTAACACAGGGGCCTGTGTAATTACATACCCACAAAGCCAGCCATGAATGGGACCATCAACAAAACTTTCTATTGACTTGCATTTGTATTGCTAGTAGGTTTGAAAAGACATGAGTAGTAGTTAGTAAAGCATCTTTCTGTTCAAACTAAATCAACAGAAAGTTACCCTCCAAATGAGTCCACCCATACCTATTTATCTGCCATATCAAAATGAACAAGCTGTTGAAAACATGGCAGCAAGGGCAAGAAGCAGAGGAATTAAGATACACATCAAGCCCTGCAGCTTCCTGCCTTTGATAGAAATGTACAATAGTGTACTGTCTGCAACATCCTTTCATTTCTCTGCTAGAGAGTTCTGGCTTACACCCACTGGAGTCTTGTGAAAAGACGCAACCCGTACTTAGGAAAGGGGTCAGACATGTTTGTTCATTTTCAAAATCTTTTCTTTTTATATTAAAAAAAAAGATCTATAAATCTGAATTAAAACTCGAGTTTCGATCTGCCTCATTCTTAAATCTTCAACCTCACATAATACATTCATATAAAATATGAATAAAGCCTTTAAGACCATGACAAGATTAATTTAACTCATATATATTAATTTCATGAAACACCAAGTTCAACCCTTACATCTTTATTAGCATTGCAGTATATTGCTGACATATATATGTAGTCTGGGGTCACTTCAGAAATTGGCAAAGGAAATTACTCCCTTAATGCAGTATACAGGCACACCTCAGTAACAATGACACCTTTATCTTTCACTTATTGGCAAGTTTTATTCAGTTTCAAAGCTTGACTAATCCACAAGATAGCATCAGCATATTTAAATCCTTAATTTTATCAAATCCAACTTTATCTGGTAAATGAGGATGATTTCCACTTCCTTTCATCCAAACTCTCATGATAAGGGCTTTGATAAGATAGTATCATAAATTATTTTCCTACAGGGAATAGCTTCTAAGAAAAAGTATACTAACTAAAGGAGGGGAAAAATGGATTTATACGTTAAAAGAAATTTTGAAAAAATTAGCATTCATGATAGAAAGATCAAGAGATGGATTTTATCTTCCTAAGTTTTGAACTACATACTATCAGTCCAATTTTAGGTTTACTTTGTACCTCTTCAGTAAAAGCAAATGGCAGATAAATGTTTATTTTTTAATTTATTTTATACTTCTTAGTCATAAGTATTTGTGGCAGATGAAGCAATATCTATCAGTTTCTTAAAAGAAAAAAAATCAAGATTATCCACTTCTTCACTTACACTGTCTTAAATTAACAAGAACTAAATAGTGATCAGAAAGAGAAAAAGCAAGTACACATTGAGTATTCCTAATCCAAAACTCTAAAATCTGAAATGCTACAATATCCAAATTTTTTTGAGCACTGACATTACACTAATAGGAAAAGGTCATTAAAGCATTTCAGTCTTTGGACTTTCAGATTAGGGATGGTGAACCAGTATAATTGTCTACTGAATCATTTTTACCAAAAAATCCCAAATCTAAAACACATCTAGTCCCAAGCATTTTGGATAAGGGATATTCAACCTGTAATGTCAGTCTGAAGCATAACAATTAACTTATGCAGCCAAGGCTAAGCTATATCAGAATTTTAATAGTTCTCAGTGAATGCTATGAGCTCCTCAGTATCTTTGAAACCTGATAAACTACTTTATCAATTAGTACCTATGTACTACAATCGATTCTTCATGAGAAATAATTTGCTTTAATGACACAGAAATAAGCTACACTTTAAATCGGTACTCCTTTTCAGCTAACTATTAATATTTGTATTCTCCCAATATTCATATATTGAATCTCTAACTCCCATGGGATAGTATTAGGAGATGGGGTCTTTTAGAAATAATTAGGTGCAGTCAAAAGGGTGAAGCTCTCATGATGAAATTAATGCCCTTATAAAAAGAGAAAGAGATCCCAGAGCTTCCCTGTAAGGATACAGCAAAAAGATAGCCATCAGAAAGTCAGGAAGAAAGCTCTTACCAATAACTGAATCTACCAGCATCTTGGTCTTGAACTTTCCAGTCTTCTGAACTGTGAGAAGTAACTGTATTGTTAGTCATTCAGTCTATGGTATTTTGATATAGCAGCCTGAGCAGACCAAGACGGTACTCCTAAAAAAATTTAGAAAGTATGCTGACAAATTCCCACCATATTAATACTAAGTATAAATATCAATGATATATGAAGAAATACTTATTAATATTATAAAATCCAGTTCTTGGTAATTTCCATTCTAATTCACTTCATTAATAACATTTTCCAGTGCTTTCCATAGTTAGCAATTACAATATAATACCTAAATATATCATTTAGAGTAAAGAGTATTGCTTAGAGTAATCCAAAATTGTGTATTCTCCACCTGCTAAGAGTCTAAATTTTCACACTAGTTTTATAGTAATTTTCTATCAATAGAGTCTGCCTTGCTAAAATAAAATAAACATATATATGTATATATACATATGTATATTTGAAGTCCATAAAATAAAATGCTTTAATTCCCTTCAATCATAAGAACCATTATAAAAACAAAAAAAGAGAAATTAAATACACTTTTTGAAAATGCTAAATTAATTACTTGAGAAATGCTTCTTAAAAGTAATTGTGCCTCCCTAGATCATCAATTAAATAACTATAATTAGAAAAATTTTCTTCTTTAAGAGGCAAAAATGATTTACCACAAAATCTTCGTAACAAGAAATTTTAAAGACTAGATTTTAATGTAAGGCAAGATGTACCTGGAAAATAGGTGCTTCTGAAGTGTTTTAACCTTTCATTAGCTCCCATTGACATGGTCCTACAGAGTTCATTTTACTATAATTAAGTTTACTAAATACTGAAATTCAATGCAAATATGAAAGCTTCAAAGAAGCAGAAGCATTTAGGCTTTCCTTAAAACGTATTTTCATACATGCAAAAAGAAAAGAGCCATATCCTATACTCTGCCTACACTTTATTCACATTCAAACAGTATTTGCTAACTTCTTACTATGTATACAGTACTTTTCCTTCATTTTTTTTTAACATTTCAGTTAAGGGCACATTCAAAATTCACTCTGTTTCTACTCCCAAATTGCTATAGTAAAACTGTTGAACTGAACTTTCAAAGTTAGTGTTTTTCAGACCAGACAGATAATGTGGTTTTCAAGTCAATCTGCAAATGACACTAAATGCTGTAATATGCAATCACTCGATTTGGAAGGAGGAGGCAAAGAGTTGCCTGCATTTGAAAGTATTAAGATAAACATATCAAATAGGAAAATTTGCAGACATCCATTACATTGTGTATCTATGTGGGTTCCAATAGACTGACTTTTTCAGAATCATACTAAACATGGAAATAAGCCAAAAAAAAAAAGGGATGGATTTGACTTTGAATAATTCTTCATCCTAAATTAGACAAACTACATGTGTTAAGATACTATGTATATGTTTGCATACATATACATATAAATATATATGCATATATTTACCTTTAATGCATATTATAATATGCCCTGTTTTCAAGAGTTCAATTTCATTAATGTAGTAATTTAATTGATTTACTTATTATTTTTACAATATTTCATTTAATAAAAATTTTGAGGACTTACTGTGTGTGAGGAATGAAATGCATTTCATTGGCTTTTATATATTTTATGTTTAAGACATTTGAATATATTAGGCAATAAATCCACACCTAGAACTGAATTAATATCCTATTCAATAGTTACAGTATCCAAAATATTTTTTATGTCTGAGATTCTTTAAACCTTCTAGCATTGAGACACTATTATCAGCTCTGGTAGAAAAACTATGATATTTTCTACTTTAAAATATAATCTCTACTTGTTTACACTATTTTCCTCAATGTATTTCTTAAATATCTTGTGCTATACTAAAATGAATTCATTCTAAGTGCAAAGTTATAAAAACTATGTTACTGCATACATTATGAAAACTGAAACATCTGCTAAGCTTTCATAAAAGTTGCTGAGAATATGACACATTCATGCCTTTCTTTAATACATAAATACATCATTGTGATATGTATTTTCATTGTATAGCATTCACACCTAAATCCAAATTTCAGAAATGTTATATACAATATTCACCAAAAATACAGCCAATTATGTCTTCTTATACGTTAATATATTTCTGAAAACTGTTCCAAGAAGTAAATTCAAGATTGCACTATTTATTTTCCACTTAGGAGACTAATGTTAGGCATATAAGAAATGACATGCTATAGCCAGAGCTCAGTTATGCTCAGGAATGGCCCTGCTATACAAATAAAATTGAAATCTTAGGTTATATACATTTAAATTTTTTTTCTGTAGATCAGATTCATTTATTTGAATTATTTTGAAACCATAATGTCTGCCTTAACTGGGCAGTTATTATACTTACCTCTTCAAATGCATGCATTTTAATTATGAAAGAATGGGATCTGTCCAAGTTTTCCAAATAAAAAATCAAAAGTTTGAATCATAAGCACACAGGCCTTTGTCTTTTCAGAAAGGTTTTTTGCTTGTTCGTTGTAACCATGTCCTCTTATAGAAGTTTCTTTCCGCATCTGACTCACAGGAACATTCTCACTATTCTGAGGTCATGCTCTAGCCTTCCTAATAAACCATCCTCAGGTGTTATAAAGAGCTTTGCAAGGTAACATTCAGATATCCTTCATGACATGCCTCAAACTTATCATTACTTGCTCAATGGCTGTCTTTCCAGGCAAATAAAGAGCATTATGAGGACAGAGGATGTTTTATTCTTAGCACACATCACAGTGCTTGGGTCAATAAATATTTACTGAAAGAATGGCTAGATGAAAGTAATAATTGTATTCATAATGTTTTGTTTTTAGGAATCTTTTGGTTTCTGCAAACTTGGAGATTTTACTCTGAGCTGACACTTCTTTTCTAGAAGTTATAAATATGCCATATAATTGGTCATATTTGTCTCCAGTTTGTGGTGATGTTTTTTTATTTCCTATAGTCAGAAATGCAAATATTTTTAAAGCCTAAACATAATTCATCAACCACATATCTTAAAAGATACTTATTTCAAAGAATGTCAGTGGAAATTATGAGTCAATATATTTTAAAAAGGTCCCTATGCCTGGTTATATTTGTTTAATTGGATATTCTACACTTTTCTAGAGATTCTATTTACTTACAGTCAGATGAATTGAAACTTATTGGTTTGTATTCCACAGTGTTCCTTCTGAAAACCCTTTTTAGCATCACACTGATAGCTGCCAGTTATCACACAAAAGGCTCTTCATGTTGATAAACTGCCTACGTATATTGAACCAACAATTCCACAATTTCAATTGCCTTAGCACTTTTCTTCTGTCTTCTAGTCTTGTTTTCTATATCTAGTGTTTAAAGTAGTAGAAAATGTTCAACACATTATAGTATATGAGAAACCACTTTCCTTGGGAGCTGTCACTTTGGGATACTGTCAATATGAATGAGGGATTCTCCATCATGCCTGGTTTCTTACATTGTTCAACTGAAAATCAGTGTTTTTCAAAAATGTCTTTAAGAACCGCTAAGTGAATGGAGATAGAAGATTGTCAAAACTATCTACATCATCATGCTAGGAAAATTTGAAGACATGGAAAATGGTGTGATTTTCTGTAGGGTTCTCTGTTTGAAAACATAGAATTTTGACCTGATTGCATAGCTCTGGATAATAATGTATTGGGGTCATCTGTGTAATCACAAGAGATTAAAAACTCAACCACTAAGGTGAATGTGTTTAAGAATACTGTTGGAAAAGTCTAAATGATTTCAGATTAACACACACACAACTCTAATTCAAAGTTTTCATCAAGAAGATATCTAAGGAACAAATATGTAGAAAAGTTATCACTTCAGGGAAGGCAAATATGATGGTGTGGTGTCACAAGGGAATCATGCAGTTTTAAAGATGTCCACAGTGATAATGCACCATTGAAATGTATCCCAGACTTAGAATCTTCTATTGTGACTAAGTAGATTTCTAAGTGCTCAATGGGATAATACATCATCTGTCCTTAATATTTCCTGGATGCTGGTGAACTGTCACAAAAGCATTCATGATTAAGAAACAGCAGGTAAGGCTGGGAGCAGTGGCTCTCGCTTGTAATCGCAGCACTTTGGGACGCCCAGGTGGGTGGATTACCAGATGTCAGTAGTTCAAGACCAGTCTGGCCAAAATGCTGAAACCCCGTCTCTATTAAAAATACAAAAATTTCCGGGCGTGGTGGTACACGCCTATAGTCCCAGATACTCAGGAGACTGAGGCAGGAGAATTGCTTGAACCCAGGGGGCAGAGGTTGCAGTGAGCTGAGATCGTGCCACAGCACTCCAGGCTGGGCGACAGAATGAGACTTGGTCTCAAAACACACACACACACACACACACACACACACACACACACACACACACACAGGAAGTGGGGGAAAAATCTGGTGCTTTGCAAAGTCGTCACAAGACACATCAAAATAAATTTGTCTTAAGCCACTTAGACAATACCAACCAACTTTCACCAGGCATAATCCATGCACAACCAAAACCTTTCACTGTGAGAGCAAAGCTCTTATGGAGCTCTATCTCATCAGTGGTCTACCATTATAAGATATAAAAGACTAGTGGATCCTATTCAGAAAACCATTTGTCTTTGCTTGGTATTAATTTTGGTAGGAGATGAGTTACCAAGTTAGAAATTAGTGTGGTCCCAAATTAAAATATTAAAAAGAACCACCTAAGGTAAATATAAATACGTGATACAAAATTGTCAAAACCAATCCTTTCGGACCTTACATCATTTTCAATGGAAGTATATACCAGTCATTGCTAATAGCTGGTTAATATTTTGTGAAATACCATAGAATAAAATAGCTTTAAAGAATTTTTTATTCTTAATATATGAAGAATTCTATATTAGATATTCTAGAAGATGCCAAAATAATAACTTAAGAGGATAAAAGATGATAAAAGCAAAATAATCTGTGTAAACAAATACTATGAGTAAAGCTAGCAATATAACCATATCTATGACACTTAAGTACATAGGGTTTAGGTAAGTGAAGGGGGCAAATAAAAATAAAATTATAAGCAAATTCAGCATACTTAGAGGAACAATTAGTCATATGGGCTGAAAACATGTTACAGTCACCACACACAGCACAAATAAAAGCTTTGTAACGCAGCTATCTTTCTAACACAGCAGAAGATACCAAAAGCTACAGTGATTATCTGAATCACAGAAAAAAGAGGTGTCACCTTTGAGTTGAAAGAAGATTATGCATAGAGGTTCAACAAGTAATGTGAAGAGTTGGTAACTATTGGCAAAACAACATGCATCTTCAGTGAGAAAATGCTATATTGATCATTTCAGTTCATACTACAAGTAGAAAAGCAGCAACTAAGTATGACATGCATGTGCCTTATTTTTATCTACACATAGGCTGTCTGCTCTATAAAGCTTCTGGGTTAGTGGACAGATACATGAAAATGATTAAATGCTAATTGTTACCCATGTAGCATGATAAAAATAAAAATAATAATAATACTACATGCATATCTATTTCTAAAATTCTTTGAAGTCTGTGCATTTGATGCTGTCTCTTGATAGTTTTGTATTTCTATATTCAAATTTAAGGGAAGGTGATACACCATGCAAAGAGAACCCTTCATTAAGGTGTACTTTCACTAGATGAGAGTAGACACTCACTTGACTTTGTGATTTGAATTACTGAACCAATGCTATAGGAAAGTGTGCCTATGGCCCAGATTTTGTCCATGAGGTATTTTTTCCCAAATTCCCAAAAGTTTATTATTAAAACCTAAATAACATTTTGGAATTTTATGTTTAATCATTAGCTTTTAAAAGTAATAACTTCTAAAATACAATCTACAATTATTAATTATCATAATCATTGGCAGTCATGGCTTAATATAAGCTATTTCTTATCAGATGTTGTTTAGCAATTCATCTTAAAATTCATTTTGGTGTCTGAATCTCCTTGGGGCTAATACAAACCTGCCATACATCAAGTCATCCTATAATCAACTACCTACTTAACTATTAGAACCAAAGAGACTATCTTTGTTTTACTTTCAAGACTTCAGACTGATGGGTCATTAAATAAATATGTACTGAATGCCTACCTACTCTGTGTCTGGTACTGTGCCTGGACCTTACAATGGTAGGACTTTCCCTGCCACTAGAGAGCCTACAGAATGAGTGAAGTTCTGTGCCATCTCTGTTGATTCCCCTTCAAGCTATTCCCCATGCACATATATACACATATATCCAAAAGAAACAGGTAAAGTCCACCTATGCACATAAAAGCCCACTTATTTTTTCTCCCTATTAGAAGAGAACAACTTTTCACAGCTATATAAAAAAGATAACTTTGCTATTTTCTAACATGTATTTTTACAGACAAGTAGTACATAATACATATACTAAAACTTTGCTAAACAAAGTTGATTTCTTACTGGAGCAATTAATTGACCTCTAATAACAGCTATAGCTCACCTATAGTAATCAGATAAAACTAGATTACCCTGGATTAACACATGATTTTTTTATTTTCTTTTTTTGTTTGTTTTTGGTGTAGAAGGGGAATGTTGTGAAAGAGAAGAGTTGGAAAATCCAAAACTATACAAATCCACGAATACTTAATGTCCATAAACAAAGAAAAAACCTTTTACTTATCTTCAGAAATGAAAGTATAAGCAGAAAGACAATAAATCAAATTGTTAATTGTGGTATTCTACTGGAAACGACGACCCAAGTCATTTCAGTTATACATAAAGAAAAATAATGTTGTAGGTAATACCTAATGTTATCCATGTGTCCGTGAAGAAAAAGTACTACACAGAAATATGAACACAACTAATCAGATTTATCTTTTATGTATGGCATTTTATAGATGCTAGCAGATTTTTCTAAGCTTTCTTAAAACTGTCATTATAAAATATTTGTAATACTAAGGTCAAGAATTTAATTTAATATCATAGAACTAACTCATTAACTCTTTTGAAGTTAAAGTAAATCAAATTTTAATGAACTTTAGTGTTACAATATTTGCTCAAACTAAAAAAATTATTTAGAACTATAACATGTGATATATAATATATAACAGATATATATTTTGCATGTAATATATAATATATATCACATGTGTTGGATAAATATATATAATCATCAAAAAATATATATAGATACATATGCATATATGTTCATATATATGTATCCTTATATATTTATCCAATAATCAGCATATTATTACAAAGTAATTGTGTATTTCTCCAAAAATAATGAGGCAGTTGTTATTTAAAACAATAACATCAAAAAGTTTCCTCAAAATAAAATACATCCATATTTTAACATAATTGCAATTTGGTCATATTGGTTATAGTATAAACGTAATATTGATTTAGAAGGACACATTTTTCAGATCTTAGGAAAATTACATGTAACAAATTCATCATTCCTCCATCTCCCTCTTCCTTTCTTAGTTACATTGTATGTATCTTTATCACTTCACTATTTATAAACTGATCTATCAATGAGTAACATTTTTTAAATCATTGTCCTTGCTTCATTCTTTTTCCCATCATTTTCTTGCTAGTTGGTACCCATCATTCTAAGCCACATTTGGGAGATAGGAAAGTTTATGTATTCCTCATTTTGTTGTACCTGTCCACCTAATGCCTTAAAAATCAAATTATTAATATGCAGGATAAGTCACCTAATCATGTGAATTAGCAGCTTCGTGGTTTAATTATAATCATAAACTTTTCTTCTGAATCAATGTTCATGTATTTATCTTCAGAAATGTTCATTTCTGAATGACATGATGTAGATAAATGTTCATTTATCTTCAGAAATGTTTTCTTATATTAAAAATTCAAATCTGAGACTTTATCTCCTTTTACATTTTATAATGTCTGAACTTCTTTATAATCTATTTTAGACTCTAACAACTTTGTAAATATATTACTTGTCATTGTTCTCTACTTTTAAGTTTGAATGTGATATCACTCTTTATAGAAGGCTCAAAGCAAACCTCAGAATAAGTTTTGAATTGTTTTAGTTACTTTTTACATGCATTTATTTCCAAATGTACATTAAAATATTAGGTTGGTGCAAACGTAATTACAGTTTTTGCCATTAAAAGTAATGACAAAAACCACAATTATGTTTGCACCAACTTAATAGTTATTAGAAAGATGGTGGTTATACAAATTAGTTCTCTTTCATCACACATTTTCTTCTAAATGTATATTTTCAAGTGTTTTAGTAATTTCTCGCGGCTGAAATAAAGAAGCTGATATTTTTATTAAAAAGTTTTCAGAGAACCTCACATCTCTTTCTTTATCTCTACACTGCTCTTTGGCTTCCTCTAAACATACATCTGCATGCACCATAAATATATTTATTGTGAATATAAAAGTTCCTCAAGTTTCCTGTGTGTTTATGTCTAACATCGCTGATCTATAAGGCATATATTAAACGTTAATGTTTCTTTAGTAATAATGACGCTCTTGTACCACTACCTATCCACACTCTCACACAATCACCCCTTTTGAAGTAAAGCCTATATTTTAAAAATAATTATTACAGATCGTGAGTGCAATCTAGGATCACATAGCAGAACTAAAAGCTAACTGGCCCGCCCACAAAGTAAATGTGAGAGGGCTCACGGTAGCCATACTCTAGCCAACTAGTGCTGACAGATACCAGATACCAACAGATATAACCAAATGTTACACATTTGTGTTTGCACACGGGATAGATATTTTCCTGACCAATCTATACTTTTGATGATTCAAGCTACAGGATAAGTTGTAAAAATGTCTGTTGCACTTACCTACATTACTTAATAGTATCTTCTAGTAATAGACAACTGTTTTACACCATTTTAGTAGGAAATCTATTTGTCATTCAATTCCATTTTCTAATGCAGTAGTCCAGCCCAGCCCAGAATGCATTATTGATATGGAAATGAGTGTAATTAGCAGCGTAAATGATCTGTTATTTATGATACAAGTCAGAGCAGTAAATCACCATTGGCTCACTATCATTACTATGCAAATAGAAGAAGGCAGTTAATGGTCCATGTGTTAAAAACAGGCCACTTGCTTGCTCATTTGCAAATGAAAGGCAAGGGTGAGAGTTTAAGGTAGAGATGACAGTTTATCATATTGTCAGTCCTGGTACTTGGACTTAAGAAAATCAAGACACACCAATCATTATGCTAGTTTTAAAAGTTACCCCCTTTCTCTACTGTATATTCTGCCTAGAACCTATTCTTATAGCACCTTCAAACTTAATTTGGGTTCCCTGTGATTTGCATATTGGAAGTGGAAATAATTGTGAGAGTGCTTGTAAGTGTTTTGCACTGTATGAGATACTTTTTATGCCATATGGGAAAAACACAATAAAAATTCACTACTATGAAATAAAATATCATCATTGGTCATATAATTCCCTTCCTTTTCCTACAAACAAATTTTGTTTTCTTGTAAGGAAAGAAACTAGCAATAATTTGAGTAGTCAGAGACTAAAGGAAATATTAGTGAGCTTTACTGGAAATTATTCAGTATACCTAAAAGAAATTGGTCTGCCTGTCCTGGTTGCTCTCTTTTTGTTTAATATTCCAGGGAATGTGAGAGCTTGTGAGGAAACTTGAGTGCGTTAGCAGCAGACCAATGCTTGCTTAGTGAAATGGGAACAAAGGCAAGACACATGAAAAGCTAGAGGAAGAAGAGGGATTGAGGGCAAATGCAAATTCTGCAAGCTTCACTTGCATAGATCTGATCATTTTTTAAAGTATTTGACAGACTTTCAGAAATACAGAACTGAGAAAGAATAACAATGTCTTTATATTGAAGATGCACATAGTAGAAAGGATCTCAATCTCACATAGATTAAATTATCTCCATCTTTGCAAATATATAAATAAAACTGGCAAATCACAAAACCTTATTTTTGTTTGTTGTTATTTTTATCAAGCTATGAATTCAAGAATGACATACAAATTGGGCAGGAATTTTATATACAGAAAATGATAATAATATTTAAATAGTAGAAAATACTTTTTCTTATACCAACGTTTTCTTAAATTATATGTACAGAGTGGTTGGACCAATGCTTTAATTCATCTTTCTTATCAGTTTATGTTTTGTAAATATTATATTTTTCTTTAATTCCAAGGAAATAGGCCATTGTATTTCCTTGCCTCACTGGTTTTTCCAAAGATAATCTTCTTTCTTGGCTTTTGTTTTTGAAACCTTAAACCAGGAAGAAAGATTATATGAGGAATCTGAAAAAGTCAAACTCATAGAACCAAGGGGTGAAATGATAGTTGTCAGGGACTGGAGAGGAGAAAATGGGAAATGGCTAATCAATGAGCATGAAGTTTCAGTAAAGTAAGATTAATAAGAAGGTCTACAGATCTGCTGCAAAACATTGTACCTATAGCTAACAATACTGTATTGTATACTAAAAATGTAAGAAAATAGATTTCATGTTGTGTTCTTATCACAATAAAATAAAATTTAAATAAAGTAAAATAAAACTTTAAGTCCAGTGAGAAGTTTAAGCTAGAGGAAAGGTGGATGGTTTGGGGGTGAGCCCCTGCATTTGTTATCAAGAAGAGAAGAGACAAGTGCATAGTCACCAAGTCTGGGAAAGGAAGGGACATCTGTAGGCATAACAGATAGAGGGATCCAAGTGCACTCCCAGGCAGCACTCAGGAAATGAACTGACTTCAGGGGAGGGATTATGTATTCCCCAGTGTTTCAGTCAGATTTCCAGCAACTGGTTGACGAGACATTCAAATAAGGATAATTTAAAGAATGTTAATATAAAAGTTATTAATTTTAAGGATTTGGGCAGTATAAAGGAATTACTAGGAATAGTGTGAGAATGAGAGCAGTTTATTTGAGTTGGTATTAGCCCCAGGCCAAGCAAGACTAAAGCAGGGAAGAGAAAGATTATAGAACAAGGAGAAGCTTACAAAAGCAGCTTCCTTCAGAGCAGCAATGACCTTCCCTTGAAAGTCACAGATTAAGAAGATCTCACAGAGAGGGAACCAGGGGAACAAATACTCAGTTTCACTGTCCTTTCTCTCTCTCTGATTTCCTGCTGGGGCTTTCCAAATGGGTCATTGGACAATCCTAAACAAAACCCAGAAAGCAGAGGAGTCTACTGATAATCATCCACACAGGCCAGCCTTCCAACAATCAGAACACAAAGCCAGGATTTCTGAGGACGCAGTGGAGTTTTCTGTCTTCAAGGGATTATACAAGTGTGGATAGCTGAGCATATCAAAGGAGGAGGCTGTCATAAACCAAAAACTAAGAATCCCCCTCTAAAATTTCATATGACATATACCAAAATTTACTACATTTACTAAGCTCTTATGCCCATGGATTATGCTAAGCACTTTATATAAATTTTCTTCTCCCTTACAATATTTTGAGGTAGGTCCTATTACTATTCTCATTTGACAAAATAAGAAACCACGGCACACAGAGGTAATTATCTTCCTAAATAACACATGATGAACACATGATGAACACATGATGAAATCATGGCAGTTAGATTCAAACCCGTGTAGGTCTGACCACAGAGCCTGTTCACTTAATGACTTCATATAATTCTTCCCTATATTTGACATAAATGTGCTGACAAGATAGATTCCCAATTGTGGAAAGTAATTAAAATAAAATGCAAAAATAGTTAAAACTATTCATTATAATTTGAATTAATAGGTTCTTATAATTAATATTTGTTATAGTTTACCTTCTACACTGAAACATTAAGTTGAAAGAGAGGCAGAAGTAATGGGATTCATACATATGCAGAATTGCGCCATTGCTTTAAAATGAAATGAAGATGAGAGAACCACTTAAAGAGATATTATAGTTGTTGGACAGATTAAATAATCCACTTTGCTAAAATGCAACTGGTAAAGAAAACAAATAATGCTTATGAAAGGAACTAGATTCAGGTCTATTATTTGGCTCAGCTTTGAATATTAATTGGTTTTCCTCTTATACTAATATTTGTGTTTTATATACATACATAGGATATGCTTTATTTAAGTAGGAAGCACATATGTTAAAAATGTGTAGGTAAAATATAACTAGCAGTCATATTATTGAAATCTATACCATGTCCATATCAAACATCTTATTTAAGCCAGAAGAACATTTTTAAAACATAAAACCTGTTAATAAAGAGAAATTCCTTAAAAGGAAAAATTGCTTTCTACAGTCAGTTATGTCTCTTTGCAGGTTGCATTTACTTTGCATGCTGTTTTTTTGTTTTTGTTTGCTTTTTTGTTTTTTGTTTTTTGAAATGAAGTCTTGCTTTGTTGCCAAGGCTGGAGTGCAGTGGCGCGATCTTGGCTCACTGTAGCCTCCACCTCCTGGGTTCAAGTGATTCTCCTGCCTCAGCCTCCTGAGTAGCTGGGATTACAAGTGCCTGCCCCCACGCCTGGCTAATTTTTTGTATTTTTAGTAGAGATCAGGTTTCACCATGTTGGCCAGGCTGGTCTCAAACTGCATGCTGTTTTTATATTCAAAGAATACTATGTTGTATACATATTGAGATCCCATTACTAATCTTGTTTAGCATGAGGCAACTAAGTCATTGAGTACAGAGTTATTTTCCAAAATTATTCAATCTCATGTTGAGAAAGCAAGAGGAAAGACGAGGTGGGAGATGGGGGATGGGAGAAGCAAGACAGACTGAGAGAGAGAGACAGAGACAAAGATTAAGATTGTGGTGATGAGTTTAATGACCTTCTGCCTCCAAACCTGGTCACATTGATGTAAATAATAAATACGTGGTTGCACTGCTTTTCCTTAGAAGGAAACATAGATTTACTCCTGTATCTCTTCTCATATCCTTGATGTTTTCTGAATTTTGTATTCAGACTGATTGACATTGGTTCCTTCTTTGACACACCTCTCTGCAGAACCTCACACTCCTATATCCAGGAGGAGGAATGCTACTCAGCCTCTCTGTTTGGATGGCAGGTAGCATAATAAGCACATGTCACATGAACTCCTGATCTCTTGGTCTATATTCTCATCTAAACAGCTCCTTTCATGGTCTTCTTCATCTCATCTCAGTTGATGGCAACTCCATCCTTCCAATTGCTCATTAAAAACCAAAAAAAAAAACCCTTTGTAATTATTTTTATTCTTGTTTTCTTTGAAATTTCACATCATATCTCTCAGTGACTCCCGCAGGCTCCCTCTCCCTTTAAAATCTTTCAAATGTATTCAGAATCCCATTGCTTCTCACCACCCCCACTGCTTCTACTCTGGATAAAGTCAACACAATCTCTTATAATATATTGCATTTGCCTTTGACTCTGTTCAGTGTATTCTCAACCAAAGAGCAAGAGTAATCCTCATTGAATGTATATCAGATCAGGTCACTCTACTTCTCAGCACTCCTCAATGGCTTCTCCTATGTCTGAGAATAAAAGCCAAAGTCTACTACATACCTTTCCTTCCGCTATTATTCTATGATGACATCTCTCATGACCCTTTCATTTTCTTATCCCATCAACATATAGTGTTAACTATTTCCTTGAACAGTCATCACAGGGCCTTCGTACTTGCTGTTTGATTAGTCTGCATCACGCTTTCACCAGCATCTTCACTTCCCTCAGATCTTTACTCAAATGCCACTTCTTCAGTAAATCTCTCCCTGGGGTACCCTATGTGAAACTATAATCTCCCAACATTCATTTTCCTCTTTCCTAATTTATTATTCTCCATAATACTTATAGTCTAGACTTCTATATGCTTTATCAACTTTTAAGAAAATACAATCTCTGCCAAATCAAGGATTTTAAACTACTTTGTCCATGACTGTTTTCCAATGATTAGAGCATGTATTGAAGTGAATTAAAAGACAAATGAAAGACAGGACCTCACTGTCATTTTGTAACCCAGGTTGTCTGTTCTTAGATTGTTCTATCTCTGCTGTTGTCACCTTGAGGGATGGCCTTTCCTGAAAGGAGGTGGAATCAAAATTTCAATGTTAATAATAAAATACTATTTTTTAAGCTTGTTAATAAAGATCAACAGAATTTTATAATTAAGAAATGCCATTTTAGACAATAATTGTAAATGCCTTTTCTCCCAAAGTGCGATATTAAAAAACAGTCAGTAACTTTATGTTTCTGTGAAATATATTACTGGTGGCAATTTGCTTTTAAGTTACTTGTAATATGATTAAATAGTAAATAATTAGGAGCATGGTACTATACAAATTTTCCAGTCAACTGTGAATCAGTTTATGTCTAAAAATTTTATGGGTTCTCTCTCTATATATAACGTGATCAGAGGTGCATTCTGCTAAGTGTTAAATAACTTGACTTCTGTAAATATAGCCCTAATTTCTAATTTTAAGGCAAAATTAGATTTCAGTATGTCTAAATATCACCAAGAGCAGTAATTAGCAGTTATATCAGCTTACTGAGAATTAGTTGATAAGGATCAAATTAGATTTTTAAATCATCATTGCAAATTATGAAGCTCTGTTTTCAAGAAACACATTTTACATCATTAATAACCCACAGAAGTTGTGAAAGGTGAAAATTTTTTTAAAGAATAATTTCTGAGAGACAATCCTTTAGTTTGCCCCTTCACTGAAGAATCACTCATGTAATTAACTTGCCTCAACTCTTCCCTGAGTTATTCAGATGGTCAGTGAGAATAGTAATGGCAGCCACAAACTTCTGGAATCATCTCCAAGTCTGATGATACAGGGTTATGTGGTATTTTCTACCACATAACCAAAGCTCTAGACTATATGAAGGGGTATCTAGTGCTTACATTTGTAACATTGAAGGGTTTTATGTACCCCTTCAAATGTTTCAGAGCTTTGGTGTGGTAGAATAGTTATTTATAACATATAAATCTGATACTACAGTACAGAGAGTTACATGTTATGCATGCTTAAAGCACAATATTTTAGAAATTTTATACTGCATTTAGCTAAATACTTCATTTGTAGAGAGTAGCCTTCACAGGATAATTAATATTCTCTAAAAACTTCCACTAACTGAAATTTTTACAATGGATTTTGTTAGTTAAGTTTCAGTTTACAACAATTATAAGTGTGAGAATTCATATGGAATCTGTATAAAATAAGAGGAAATTTTCTTTTTACCTTCCTATTACATGTAGAACTTTCGCTAAGACTAAAATATTCCTTTAATAAATTGAGAAATCATTGGTCAATTTCAAATTTCTCACCTCTGAAAAAATTATATATGATTTTGAAAAGGCCAACATATTCAATCCCCTGTATTTTTATAGACAGAAAAATAATCACATTTAAAAACTGCCAAATTACAAAAAGTTGCAAATGGTATTCCTTTAATACAACTTTCAGGCCTCATTTATTCCTTACTCACATACCAGGTTCTCAACAAGAACAGCTGACCCAAGAAGAAAATAAGTCCTTCACAAAAATTCTTTCTTAAAAGAGCTATAACTATATAAACATCATTGGTAGTAAAATATATATATATAAAAACATATTGAAACATTAGAAAATATCATCTATTATATCTTAATTCTATAGTAAATCAATAGAAAGACACAATAATCTTCAACATAACAAATCAAACACATTGAACTCTCTGCATGTTGGGGTGATGAATGTATTCTATGCATGGCAGTGTGCATTCAAATTCAAAGCCTTGTTTACTTGATTTTTGTCATACACTCTAATAGTGTCATTACATGGAAGAGAGATGCCCAAGGATATACTTTAAGTTTAAGAATTATTTTCCTCTGTTCAGCTGTTAAACTACCTCTCAGGAAACCAATAATTCACTTAATTCAAAGTGAAATTAAGCAAGGTGACTCAATTATGTGACTTTATGTTCCAGTTCCTATACATGCTTTTAAAAAGAATGTTTCAGATCATTTTACCCCTTAGGGGTCAGTAGGAGAATAACCAATCTAAAATAGAATTTCACAGTGTAAATTCACATCCATGTAATCTAAATTGTGTCCTCTGGAGTTTTAGAGACCACTAACAGTTAAAGCATAGTGGATATAGTAAATTCTGAAATCCCCTGAATAAATGAATACAAATTTCATATGACTGGACACTGTTTGAATTACAGAGCTACTAGAAAGCCAGAGATACGGCCAAGTGAAAATATTTTTCCCTAAAGTATCTAGATGATGCTTATGGATACTACAAGTCTTCTACACCTTATAACATTAAGTAAAATTGCTAGAATTTATATTTACCCTATATCATTTGGAACATCAAAGATTTAAAGAAGATATATTTTTCTCACATAGACTCTCAGGTGGCCTTTGGGGTAAGAGTAGGGGGAGTGTGGGGCGGGGAAATAACTATACTGCTTTTTACCATGACCTAGAATCCATGGAGTCAAGAGATAGCACTCATTTATATACGCACACAGACACACAGTCACCTTAGTAAACTTCAGATTCTCAAAGGGAATCCTCTCTTGTGGCAGGCCCAGTTTTAAGAATCAAAACACATTCCATTCTCCTTCAATGTGCCAGCAGACAATTCTTTTGTAATCGTATAATATGGAATCAGAACAACAAGGTTTCACATTCTTCTATTATGTAGAGCATTCTTATTACATACAATTGAGAAGAGCAATGTAAATGTGCAGCTATTCTAACCTGCCTATTGGATAAAAATGTAAAATACCAACAAGTTTACTGCTCAAGATTTTCCATCCTTTATCCATTTGCAAAAGAAAAAAAGACAATTTTCAAGAAACAAACGATTTAAAGTCCAGATTTATTTGATCTGAATGAAATTGAACTCAAACTTTTTTCTACTTACAAGCATATTTATCAAAAGCTAAAATAATTTGTTAGGTATCCATTCATATTTCTTATAGGAAAGAAACGATTTCATTTCTAAGTCTTATAGGAAATTGTTTCTAAAGCTATGAGTTTAGAAAAGATCTGAATTCAAGACATGACCAGAAGAAATTACAAGAAAAAGATTACGTTGATATTCCTCCTGGTGCCCTCCTGTTTTCAGTGCCCATCTCCACCCATTCTACCTAATCCCCAGGAGAAATCTTCTCTAGACCTATTACCACACACCTTGATTTCCAAGTATTTCTAGCTAAGGGAATATCAAGGGAGTTGTCCCTCTCTGAGTAGCCTCCAAGACTTACAAACTATAGACTTGACGTTAAATTTTGGACACCATAAATAATTCTGGGCAACACTTGTAGAGAGAAGGAAAATTCTACACAATATGAACACCTGTTTATTTTGAACACATACTATTGCCTTTCTCTGGAATTCTAAATGGTGATATAAAAAGACCCCTGTTTACAAGAAACTAATGTAAATTTTTGTTAATTTTTCTATCAGAGGAAAATGGAATAAATTGCATAATTAGAGGAAATCCATAGTGCAAGAATAAAAACATGAATAAAGCCAATGATAAAAGCTAAACTTTATCATGTACACACTAAATCCCAGGCTCTAGATGAAGTATTTTCCATGTATTTCCTAATGTACTAATATTTGCCCTGAGATAAATGTTAATATTATTTAGATAAGAAAACATAGTATTAAAAATTATACATGGTTCAAGCTCCAGACCTAGGATTTGATCCCAGGGTTCTCTGATCCCAAAGCTCCAGCTTTTAAAAATTATATTTTAATACTATGTAAAAATTGACTTAGCACTTATAAATTTATATTTAAATATTTTGCTGAAAGAAAAAAAAGAAATAATTATCCTTTGGTGGTTCCCAGAAAGTTCCCAGATATGCCAGGGGTTAAAAATGATTCTCTATTCAGAATCATGCTCAGTGAATAGAAAATTCAGTATATGGCCCAAAACAACAGAGTAATTACAAGCATAAAAGCAGGAAAATGTGCCATAAAAATTTGTCAATCATCGTATATAACATACAGAAGGCCAGAAATTGATGAATAAATTAGTACATGTAATCTCTAGAATACGTTTCTAGTCAACACTGTCAGCCATATAAACATGACATGGTAAATAAAAAATCTCAGAAAAAGCAATCAGTAAGATCTTAAAACTGAACTGAATCAATTCATTTAGAAACTAAAAAGTTTATATGAGTTATAAATCACATATTAAAAGAAATATATATCATCTACATCTAACATCATTCTACAAATGGAAAACAAAAATTTTAGAAAGGCACATTATCTCCAAGGAGGCATGGCTGACATCCACCAAATACGATAAGAAAATATACTACAATAATTAAAAGACTCAGCCAGCTTACATTGATAGGTGATTCTATTTCCAGGATAAATGCACTGATATCTTCTCAAAACGAAAAAGAATAAGATAAATATTTACTAAGTAGCGATGTGATCTTGTGTCAATCTCTCAGAGATTTCATTTCTCCTTTCTAAGTCTCAGCTTCTCTACATTCAAGTTTTAAATATAACAGTTTTATAGAATATTATTTGCCATTTTTGACACATGGGAAGAAAATATATAAGTGAATTCTATATATATATTCAGCTCAAATAACAAAAGTTAAGATTGACACAATAATCTCAAACTATATTTGCCAGTAAACCTTCAAACAGTAATCCCATGAACATAACTAGAATTGCCGAAACTTTCTCAAATAAAGAGACTTTTGCAGGTTAGACTTAAGTCAAATGCTTCATCATTAATTCCAGCAGGCAAAGAATGGAAGTGGGTAGAGCACACCAGAGACAAGAATAGGTTGGAGGCCAGGCAAACTAGAGGTTATAAATGGAAGCACTAGAGGCTAGAAAAGAGTGGGTTGGAGACTAGGTAAACCAGAGGGTTTTAGTACAAGCAAGAGAGTAAGGCTAGAGAGCCCAAGGCCATGTAAACGCCAAAGACTGGTTGTAAAGCAAACTGTATAATCTCAGGGCAAGGTAAATTATCTACCATAAGGAGATTCACAAAACTAAGCAAAGATCAAATGTAAGGTAAAAGAAGACTTGCATTGTGCCCATCCGTGGTGGTCTTTATTCTGCATTCACCCCATTAAGAACCACTCCTAAATAAGTTTGGCTGAGAGAATACAGAGAGATTACTAAACAAAGCAGTCTGCTAGAACTTATTCCAGCTCTCTGGGATACAAGTATTTTCCTTACTCTTACCTGCTCTCAAGCTAAAGGATTTCCCATTAATGGTAAAGTTCTCAGCTGGAGAATGAACTTGGCAGTAAAATCAGAGAGCTTATATAGCAATTTTTGAGTTCTAAAAAGCTGTAGTAACTAGAATTCTGCTTTCCTTTATATTATAAATAGAAAACTCCAGGACGTGATAAGCCTTTTAACCTATGCTACGTGTATGCATGTTCTGATACACACACACACACACACACACACACACACACACACACACAAAGAAGTTTGGTCAAAAGTAAATTTTTAGGATAAACTCATTTGTCTGGCCCTCTCTGCCTAATTATGCCTCCCCTCCCCACTAAAAGCTCTTAAGTATTCTCTATTGTATATGCTATTGTATATGCTACAGAATAATGTTCAAATGCCTTTGTAGGTCACAAAAGGAACTCCATCATCGGGTTAATATCCACCTCCTAGGCCTGATTCTGTAGTGACTTTTTGCCTTGCTCTTTGTGCCTTAGAAACACTGTACTGTATATAGTCTTTTGTCCACACCATTCTGTTTCTTTCCTCCATGACTTTTATTCTATGATTTCCTCTAATTGGAATACCTCATCTTCCTTTTCATCTATCTTATTTATTCTTTACGACTTACCTTAAAAAAATTCAACTCCTTAAGAAAACCACCCTGATATTTCATCACAATCACTCTCTGGTTCCTCAGAGTACCTTCTCATTCTCTAGTTCTGCTTACAGAGTATCCTGGGCACAAATTTAGCCCTATGTACCATGTTATCTCATGAGTATCTGTTTGCACATGTTTAGAGTGAGTTTTACATCTATGAGGCTAGCCCTATGGTGGCTGCTTTTTTTTTTTTCTAGACTAGTGCTCATAATTCATATAATACCTACCATAAAGTCATAAAAATGCATTTTTATGACTGTAAGGACAGATGTGATATAACATTCTATAATGGGAAGAAAAAAAATGTGTTTTGGAGCCAGACTTAGATACTAGTCTTAGCTTTAATTATTGCTTACTATATACATTTTGGTAAGTTACTATCCACTTTTAGTTGTCTTCACATTTATAAATACCAGGAGAAAAATACCATTAAATGTTGGTTCTTATAAGATGTCTTATGAAAAGCTACTCTCAAAATGCCTGGTGAACAAATATCGATCATTTCCTTTAAACTATAAGCTCCTTGAAGGTAAAACATAATGCTCTGTTGTGTGTGTATGAATTGTAATATCTTCAACAATTAGTAAGCACACAGTGTGTGATATGTGTGCCCTGTGTTTGTGGTTGAGTAAATAATCATGAATAAACACATACATAAAACAATTATAAGTTAAATTTCTAACAATCCTAAATTTTGAAAATATAAATTGTATTGAATGAATGGAAGAACTGAATAAATGCATATCAAACTGTTAATGATAATATAAACATTTTACTTAGCTTCCTGTTAATCTGTACATTTAATGTAATTTCAATCAAAATTACAATTTGGTAAGATGATGGTTTTGGAGGAGGGATGAAATTTGAGGGATATTATCATTAAAGTAGAAGAATAAATTTATAACAACAGCCATTACATCTTTTAAAAGTTAAACATTATGATACTGGCTCAACGGCAGACAAATAGAATAAAGAAGCAAAATAACAGATTTATATATCTATGTGAATTAAACATGATAAAAGTAGCATACCAAACCAGTGAGACATGGTGGGTTTTGCAATAAATTGTGTTAGAAAAACTGGATGCCCTTTCAATATTCAGAGAGACTAAGTAACTCTCCAATAATCACACTGTTAGAAAGTAAGTAAGCATTAGCTTTGAAAGGAACATACTTTCCACAGTGTTTCACTACTTCTCAAGATTTGCCTTAGATAGCGTGTACAAGTTCTTACTGAGATAGATTCAAATTTACAGATGAGTAAAATGAGGCCAGAACAGGTATAAGACTGCATCAAGATTATTCTGCTAGTGGTTATGTTGCAAGAAATTAGCTGGAATACCTAGCTCATCAGCATACAAAATTAAATATTCTGCCTCACTTCTACATTTGCAATAAAATGTATCTCTAACTTTAATTTCTCAGGTTTTCCATTAATTCAACCAAATTATGAAGACTTGATCTTTAACACACAAATTCAGCTATGACAAATATACCTTATCCAAACTTACTATTTAGAAGGCATCCATTGGTTATGAATTCATGGATTCTAGGACATGCCTTTCTCCCCACGAAAAAAAAATCTACCCATTCAGGTTACTAAAGTATGAAATTATGCTGCTATAGGTTTGGTATTTTAATTTAACACAGTTCTTTATTGTTGAAATGCACTATTTCTGCAGTTATGAAACTTACAAAATATTAGTCATGTATGATTATGAAGAAAACAATAATGTGATAGAAAGTTTCTGGTAGGGATAGGATAAGAAAGTTTTGGTTTAACAAAAATAACCAGAACAGCCTTCTTGAGAAAGTAACATTAGAATTTATTCTAATAAGATGCAGGCTGTCATTCCAACACCTGAGGAAAGTATTTAAGAATAAAAAAATATAAAAAGCCCTATATAAATGGACCTGAAATTTATTAAAAATCAGCTTATTTCACATTTGAAGGACAAAAAGAAGGCTAGTATAGTAGCATGGTAAATCAGGGGTGGAGAGATGTACTTGAGTACACTACTAGAGAGATATTCAAGTATTGGAATTTGGTGACCTGTAGGATATAATAATAAGTTTGCAACTCAAATAAAATCTGAAGGTTCAAAGGAGGATTTGTGTGAAACACATTTAGTAGAAAGATAGTAACAATACCATCACTAACTTATCCAAAGAAAAGTAGATGTCCTTAATTAGCCAGGTGTGATACTTAATACTGAGTATCATCTTGATTGGACTGAAGGATACAAAGTATTGATCCTGGATGTGTTTGTGAGGGTGCTGCCAAAAGAGGTTAACATTTGAGTCAGTGGACTGGGGAAGGCAGATCCACTCTTAATCTTGTGGGAACAATCTAATCAGCTGCCAGCAAATATAAAGTGGGCAGAAAAACGTGAAAAGGAAAGACTGGCCTAGCCTCCCAGCCTACATCTTTCTCCCATGCTGGATACTTCCTGCCCTCAAACACTGGACTCCAAGTTCTTCAGTTTTGGGACTCAGACTGGCTCTCCTTGCTACTCAGCTTGCAGGCAGTCTGTTTTGGGACCTTGTGATCATGTAAGTTAATACTTAATGAACTCATATATATCATGTTAGTTCTATCCCTCTAGAGAACCCTAACTAATACAGATTTGGTGCCAGGAGTGGTTCTAGAGGAATAGAGTATTAAGGATGAAGTTATTTAGTCAGTCTTGGGGTTTCTAGAGTGAGCTGCTTAATATGACTAGACCCCAAAATGCTATGGAATCTACTTCTAATCGTATGGAGAAAACTGATAGTACTTGACATGAACTGTTTAAAGAGTTATGCAAAATAAATGCATTTAACACTCCTGATTCACCACTCATGAGAGGCAAGGAGTTTAGTGACTCTACACATAATACCTTTGACCATATGTGGAAAACCAAGGAACATAATGAAACTGGTTGCTTGCTCCTAAGTTCAGTGGACAAAGTGATGAAAGAAAATGAAGAACTCAGGGTTTCTGTCTCTGGGCTTCAGAAGCAGATACTGAGCCTCAAATCTCCTAAGATTGCCCTGAGGGAGAGTCTTATCTCCTGTAGAGAAAGAACTGAAATTGTGGAAAAACAGACATGCTATCATGTGAGTGGCTGATCTGCAATGAAAGATGCATGCACAGCCTCATCAAGTGTTTATTGTAAAAGTGAGAGCATCGATTGGAAAAGAATGAGACCCTGCATCTTAGAATGGGCACATGTGGGAGGACCCTGATGAAGTTGCGAATACTGAGTGTGTAAACTCTGATTAACCCTTTTTGTCAAAAGGAACAGCTTCCCCATCCCCAGTAGGGGCAATGTCCCCTCCCAACCCATGCTGCCATCAGCCTTTCCACCTGTGTCTGTGGAGATAAACCCTGCACTGCCTGACGCAATGGTGATAGCCTCCACTGAGGCAGCTGCCAGGCAAAATAATGTTTATTATCCTCAGAAGCCACCCCCATCACCCCTGTTTGCTTCTAGACCAATATCTAGAGTAAGTCCCAGTAGGCCCCTAGAGGTGAGGTTGAGAATGTGACTCATGAGGGGAGCTACATGCAAAAAGATCTGTTTGAGTTTTCTAATCTATATAAATACAAATCTGGAAAACAGGCATGGGAATGGATATTAAGGGAATGGGATAATGATGGAAGGAACATAGAGTTGGATCATGCTGAATTTATTTATTTGAGCCCACTAATTAGGGGCTCTGCTTTTAATGTTGCATCTTGGGGAGTTAAAAAAAAAAAAAAAAAGGTTCTAATAGTTCATTTGCTTGGTTAACTGAAATAAGGATTAAAAGAGGCCCACTGTGAGTGAGCTAGAAATGCCTGATCTCCCTTGGTTTAATGTAGAGAAAAGGATACAAAGGCTTAGGGAGATTGGGATGGTGGAGGGGCTTAGTCACTTTAGACCTACTCATCCCAGCTGGGAGGGTCCAGAAGATATATCCTTGACAAATGCCTTGTGAAACAGATCCGTGAGGGCAGTACCTGCATCTTTGAAGAGCCCTGTAATTGCTCTTCTCTGTATGTCAGATCTAAGAGTGGGAACCACAGTTACTCAACTACAAAATTTAAATATATTGGAGATAATTGGATCCAGAGGTGGCAGGGGTCAAGTGGCAGGACTCAATCATCAAAGGCAAGGTGGGCGTGGCTACCATAATGGACAACAGAGACAAAGCAGCAATAAGAATAGTCTGACTCGTGTAGAGCTCTGGCATTGGCTAATTAATCACTGTGTTCCTAGAAGTGAAAATGATTGGAAGCCTACTGCATTCCTACTCAATTTATATAAGGAGAAAATTTCTAGGTTGAATGGACAAAAGACTAATTTGAATTACAAAAACAGAGAATCACAGCCCCTCAACCAATTTCCAGACTTCAGTCAGTTTACAGACCCAGAACCCCTTGAATGAAGGGGAGGCTGGGTCCCTTTGAGGAAGGACTCCACTACATTACTGATAATTTATGCAGTGCATCTTTCTCCCATCCTTCCCAAAGAAGACTTGAGACCTTTCCCCAGGGTAACTGTGCATGGGGGAAAGGGAAATGATCAGATATTTTGGGGACTATCGGGCACTGGTTCTGAGCTGATGTTGATTCCAGGAGACTCAAAATATCATTGTGGTCCTCCAGTTAAAGTAGGAGTTTATGGAGGTCAGATAATTAGGGAATTTTAGCTCAGGTCCAACTTACAGTGGGTCCAGGGGGTCCCCAGATTCATCCTGCAGTCAATTTCCCAAGTGCCAGAATGCATAATTGGCATAGACATACTTAGCAGCTGGCTGAACCCCCAAACTGGCTCCCTGACTGGTAGAGTGAGGGCTATTATGGTGGGAAAGGCCAAATGGAAGTCATTAGAGCTGCTTCTACCCAGAAAAATAATAAATCAAAGACAATATCCCATCCCGGGAAGGATTGCAGAGATTAGTGCCACCATCAAGGACTTGAAGTTGCAGGGGTGGTGATTCCCACCACATCCATGTTCAACTCTCCCATTTGGCCAGTGCAGAAGACAGATGGGTCTTGGAGAATGACAATGGATTCCCTTAAGCTTAACCAAATTGTGACTCCAATTGCAGCTCTTGTACCAGATGTGGTTTCATTGCTTGAGCAAATTAACGCATCTCCTGGTACCTGGTATGCAGCCACTGAATTGGCAAATGCCTTTTCCTCCATTCCTGTCCATAAGGCTCACCAGAAGCAATTTACTTTCAGCTGGCAAGGCCAGCAATTTACCTGTACTGTCCTACCTCAGGGGTATATCAACTCTCCAGTTTTGTGTCATAATCTTATTCTGAGAGACTTTGATCGCTTTTCACCTCCACAAGATATCATACTGGTCCATTAAATTCATGACATTATGCTGATTAGATTCAGTGAGCAGGAAATAGCAAACACACTGAACTTATTGGTGAGATGTTTGCGTACCAGAGGATGGGAAATAAATCCAACTAAAATTCAGGGACCTTCTAACTTAGTAAAAATTCCAGGGATCCAGTAGTCTAGGGGTCCTGTCGAGACATTCCTACTAAGGTGAAGGATAAGTTGCTGCACTTGGCCCCTCCTACAATGCAGAAAGAGGCACAACACCTGGTGGGCCCATTTGGATTTTGGAGGCAACAAATTCCTCATTTGGGTGTGTTACTCCAGACCATTTATCAAATGACCCAAAAGGCTGTCAGTTTTCAGTAGGGTCCAGAACAGGAGAAGGCTCTGCAACAGGTCCAGGCTGCTGTGCAAACTGTTCTGCCACTTGGGCCATATGACCCAGCAGATCCAATGGTGCTTGAAGTATCAGTGGCAAATAGGGATGCTGTATGAAGCCTTTGGCAGGCTCCCATAGGTGAATCATGGCAGAGGCCTCTAGAATTTTGGAGCAAGGCCTTGTCATGTTCTGCAGATAACTACTCTCCTTTTGAGACATAGCTCTTGAACTGTTGTTGGGCTTTGGTGGAAACTAACATTTGACCATAGATCATCAAGTCACCATGCGACCTGAATTGCCTATCATGAACTGGGTGCTTTCTGACCCATCTATCCATAAATTGGGTCATGAAAATCAGCATTCCATCTTCAAATGGAAGTGCTATATATGTGACTGGGCTCGAGCAGGTCCTGAAGGCACAAGCAAGTTACATGAGAAAGTGGCTCAAATGCCCATGGTCTCCACTCCTGCTACCCTCTCTGCTCTTCCCCAGCCTGCACCAGTGGCTTCATGGGGAGTTCCCTATGATCAGTTGACGGAGGAAGAAAAGACTAGGGCCTGGTTCACAGATGGTTCTGCACGATATGCAGGCACCACCCGAAAGTGGACAGCTGCAGCACTATAGCTCTTTTCTAGGACATCCCTGAAGGACAGCGGTGAAGGAAAATTTTCCCAGTGGGCAGAACTTTGAGCAGTGCACCTGGTTGTGCACCTTGCATGGGAGGAGAAATGGCCAGATGTGCGATTATATACTGTTCATGGGCCGTGGCCAATGGTTTGGCTGGATCATCAGGGACTTAAACGAAGCATGATTGGAAAATTGGTGACAAAGAAATCTGGGGAAGAGGTATGTAGGTAGACCTCACTGAGTGGTCAAAAACTGTAAAGATATTTGTTTCCCAAGTAAGTGCTCACCAATGGGTGACCTCAGCAGAGGAGGATTTTAATAATCAAGTGGATATGATGACCCTTTCTATGGTTACCCCTCAGGCTCTTTCCCTAGCCACCCCTGTCATCGCCCAATAGGCCCATGAACAAAGTGGCCATGGTGGCAGGGATGGAGGTTACACATGGGCTTAACAACATGGACTTCCACTCACCAATGCTGACCTGGCTACAGCCACTGCTGAGTGCCCAATTTGCCAGCAGCAGAGACCAACCGCTGAGCCCTCTATAAGGCACCATTCCTCGGGATGATCAGCCAGCTACCTGGTGGCAGGTTGATTGTATTGGACCTCTTCCATCATGGAAAGGGCAGAGGTTTGTCCTCATTGGAATAGACACTTACTTCAGATATGGGTTTGCCTATCCTGCACGCAATGCTTCTGCCAAGACTAACATCTATGGACTCACAGAATGCCTTATACACCGTCATGGTATTCCACAAAGCATTGTCTCTGACCAAGGCACTCACTTGATAGCTAAAGAAATGTGGCAGCGGGTTAATGCTCATGGAATTCACTTGTCTTCCCCATCATCCTGAAGCAGTTGGAGTCATAGAACAGTGGAATGGCCTTTTGAAGTCACAATTACAATGCTAACTAAGTGACGATACACTGCAGGGCTGGGGCAATGTTCTCTAGAAAGCCATGTATGATCTGAATCAGCATCCAATATATGGCACCGTTTCTCCCATAGCCAGGATTCATGGGTCCAGGAATCAAGGGGTGGAAGTAAAAGTGGCACCACTCACCATCACCTCTGGTAATCCACTAGCAAAATTTTTGCTTCCTGTTCCTGCTGCATTACATTCTGCTGGCCTAGAGGTCTTAGATCCAGAGGGAGGAATGCTGCCACCAGGCAACACAACGATTCCATTAAACTGAAAGTTAAGATTGTCACCCAGACACTTTGGGCTCCTCCTATCTTTAAGTCAACAGGCTAAGAAGGGAGTTACAGTGTTGGCTGGGGTGACTGACCCAGACTGTCAAGATGAAATCAGACTACTACTCCATAACAGAGGTAAGGAAGAGTATGCATTGAATACAGGAGATCCATTAGGGCATCGCTTCGTATTACCATGCCTGTGATTGGGGTCAATGGGAAATTACAACAGCCCAATCCAGGCAGGACTACAAATGGTACAGATCCCTGAGGAATGAAGGTTTGGGTCACTCCACCAGGGAAAAAAATACAACCTGCTGAGGTGCTTGCTGAAGTCAAAGAGAATACAGAAAGGATAGAAGGATAGTAGAAGAAGGTAGTCATCAATACCAGCTACAACCACATGACCAGCTGCAGAAACAAGGACTGTAATTGTCATGATTATTTCCTTTCTTTTGCTAAAAACATGTTTGTGTATGTATACACTTGTACTAAGAAAATATCTTCTTTTATTTCCTTTTCCTTTATCATGTGACATAAGATTTATTGACTTCATATCAGCATTTAAGTATTGTTAACTTTATGTAATAGTATTTGAGTCGGGGATTGGTGCGTTTCTGGTAGTATGAAGGATAGTTGTATTATGTTAGTCATAATTATGACCTTATTGTCTTTACTTGGATATCATGTATGATCTCAGTAGATCTGTATGGGTTCAAGTTGACAAGGGTTGGACTTGTGATGGTTAATACTGAGTGTCAACTTGATTGGACTGAAGGATACAAATTATTGATCCAGGGTGTGCCTGTGAGGGTGTCGCCAGAAGATATTAACATTTGATTCAGGGGGCTGGGGAAAGCAGATCTACCCTTAATCTAGTGGGCACAATCTAATCAGCTGCCAGCAAATATACAGCAGGCAGAAAAATGTGAAAAGGAGAGACTGGCCTAGCCTCTCAGCCTACATCTTTCTCCTGAGCTGGATGCTTCTGCCCTCAGACATTAGACTCCAGGTTCTTCAGTTTTGGGACTCAGACTGGCTCTCCTTGCTCCTCAGCTTGCAGACAGCCTATTGTAGGACCCTGTGATCATGTAAGTTAATACTTAATAAACTCTCGTATATATATCCTATTAGTTCTGTCCCTCTAGAGAACCCTGACTAACACACCAGGGTATGTGAAAACTTAGCATAGCCTTTATTTTAAAGAACAAGTAAAATTCAGCATATTTAGGCTTCATGTGCTGCACTAGTTTTTCTAAAATCTGGTAATTTTACCAATGAATGAAACATAATTCGTTTAGGTAAAGCTGAAGTTCAAATATCAAATGGAACTGATAAGTAATAAGCCTAACCCATATGACTGCATTCAATATATTTGAAAAGTGTCTTTGGGATTTAATAGGAGGAAATAATATGATCAATTATTTTGTAAGGAAAGGAAGTCAATGGAAAGAAAAAAATAGTAATTAATACCAAATTTTTCAAAAGGTGAAAAAATATATTCCACTTAACATTTCCAGTCAACTCTTCCACTTTGTCCTACAAAAAGCTATTCTATTTTATAAAATTTGACTTATTACACTAATGAAAACTAATAATTACATTTTCCCCGAAAAAAATGTCAAGATTTCCACCCTCTCTTTTATTATGAGCTAGTATTTGTAGCATGGAACATGTTTTTCATAAACATTCTTGGGTATCCTTAAAAGTTAATAGTTAGTGTCCACCCTGAACATTTTGCCTTTCATCTGTATTCAATTAATGCAGTTTTCAAATAAGTAATCAACATAATAAACACTATGATAGAGGTTTAAGAATTACAGAAATTTTAAGTAAATGTATGGATATTCTAATACACATTCCAGTATAGGCCAATATAAGTATAAAGCTAATTTTCTGTCACTTACATAGTACACTAAAATATAATTCTTCATAAAAGATTGTGTGTGTGTGTGTATTCAACATGTGCAACTAACATTTCTTTCTTCAACATTGGCCTTTAAACTGCCAAAACCCTTATACTGTGTTCTAGTTATTCTCATGCGCTTATCTGAGATTTTCACAGAAAAAGCTCTTCAAATATAGTCATGATATGGAACTGAATCAAATCACACTATTATTTGTCATGAAGTAGAATTCCATATCACATAGAATGCCACGCTAAGCTGTCCTGTTTGAGACTCAAATCCAGTGGCTTCAGCGGTATTCACAACTGAGTTATTCAAAATATTCCATTATGAGAAGGTACTTAATATGGTCTCTTTAACTGTGATCTCTAAGGTAATATTATCATGACATGTCAGGGTGCAGGCATTCTTTTAAGGTATACTTGCACGCAAACAAACAGTAACTACTTTAATGCATGTGTCAAATCTAAATCTTTGTCCCTACTGTTTTGTGTACCCAACAGAGGAGACTTCCCAGGAAGAAGACTGGAAGAGATACGCACATGCATTGGGTACATCAGAATGAAATGTCTGTATAATTTTGAAAATCAAGCTGTTTCTAAACAACTGTTGAAAGATTCATTTAGGCCTTACATTTGCTAATCACACAAAATGTTACAGAATACCACCATTTGTTATCTACAAATCCAAAGAACAAATGAATAAACTGTATTCAGCCATGTGTATAATCCTCCCTCAGTGATCCTCAGTGCATTGTAGCATAGTGGGAGTGTGGCTTTTTCTGCCTCTTCTCTGTAACATATAAAAGGTATTAACTTTCACTTAAAAAGGAAATAATGAAAGAAAGAAGCAACAGCTTCTGTTGGTACATAAACACCAGACATGGAGATTCTATACTGCATCCTAGGAGAAACCAGGGAACCAAAATAATGAGCTTAAAACCTCAGAAATCTTTGTTTATGATTCAGTTATTTGAAAGCAGTTACTAAAAAACCTCTTACATGATACTAGTATATTTTCCTTTGTAATATGTGCTATTTTGTTTATCCATCCCAGAAATTTGTCTTTATTTTAATTGTCGTTAAGCTCTTTGCTGGAGGTTTTATAGCTTCCTCCTCTCATACTCCCAGGTTTTCTATTTGGACTTTGTAGCTTGTGGTCACTGAGGTTACATTTGCTTTTCCTCTTTTATGTTTAGCTTCATTGCCTCAAACTTTTCTTCCCACTGAATGCATATGAGGTCATTTATCTCTTCATATTTCTATTCAGTCTAAGCACAGATTGTATGTGTGTGTGTTTTGTTGCTTGTTTCTTTTAATAGAAGTGTAGCTTCTCTCATTCTTTCCCTACTCATTAAAATATCCAGATTTCTTTTACTAGTGTTTATTTCTTCTTTATCACAGAATAGCACAAAACATCACCACTATGTATTACTTTGAAATAGATTTAGCTATCAATTTATTGTATCTTAAAAATGTATTTCAAAGTTTGTTATAAAATCAAATGCACATTAATCAACTAAAACACATCAGAATTGTTTTATTGCCAATGATAAATATCAGCAGACTTCTGAAATTTTGTTCGTAGGAAAAGGTAAAAAATTTACTAGACACTAGCTGCTTTTGGTAATTTGTGATTTTAAAAAGCAATTTATATAATAGCAAGTAAATTTTATTGAAAGAAAAAGCTAATTAAATCAAATGTGCATTTCTGTTAAAAGATTGCCGGCTGTATTTAATTACATATAGCTTTCCCCAGTAAGATGATAATGATAAATATCACTCTAAATTACAATTGCTACCATATTTTTTCCAATCTGGTTTGACTGCATTTCACAATTTTTATTATTGCTTTTATCATCATTATCATTATTTGTATTTACCTAAGCTTCTTTTTAGACTATATTAGCTGTTCATAGTGCATTAACTTTTGACCCACAAGGGCAAAAAGTATCAAATTCTGTTCACTGATCCATGGCCAGCATGAAAAATGACATTCGTAGGTATAAAATATTCTTGGACAGGTACCAGGCTTGGATAAACACCCTCTATTATCACAAATTTTTAAATTATAATGTATAATTATGGCTACTGATATAGCTATAATTAATATTAATACAGCCACAATAGACACTTATTGTAGGTTTGGGATATATGTAATTTTTGTAAGCTTATTGTAATATCCATCCCTTTTTCTCCCATTCAAGGCATTAGCAGAAAGAGCATAAGTTATGGGAATGACCTTGCCTATACACTAACGTGTTTAAAAAGGAGTGAATCATTTAAAAAGTCTGGTTACGAATTACCTGCTATGCACTTCAGAGGTCATCTCGACATGCCGGTGTGCCTCATGATCCTAAGAACCACTAAACCAGAATTTTATTTCAAACACAACAGAAGAAGAGCAATGGCAACAATAACCATTTAAATGGCAACAGAATGGGGAGTAAAAGTATGACTATATCAATCTTGTGATAGGCAGAATAATGGCCCTCCAAAATGGCCACACCTCATTCCTTGTAATATGTGACTATATTAACTTACATGGCAATAGGGATTCTACAGATACAATAAATAAAGGGTGCCTGAGATGGGAAATTGTCCTGGGTTATCTAAGTGAGCCCAGTGTAATCACAAGGGTCCTTTTTCGGGAAAGAAAAGGACAGAAAGGTCAGAGTTAAGAGGAGATGTGAGGACAGAAGCAGACTGGAGTGATGAGATTGCTGACTGGAGGCCATAAGCCAAGGAACATAGACAGATAGGCACTAGAAACTGGAAAAAAAAAAAAAACTGATTATTTTCTAGACGCCCCAAAAAATACAATTCTGCTGACTCCTTCTTGATTTTAGTCTAATGAAACCCATTTTGGACTTCTGACTTCCAGATAACAACGTGTGTGTTGTTTGAGCCACTATGTTCTTAGTAATTGGTTAAAGCAGCAATAAGAAACCCACAGTCTTCAAACTAGTAAAAGCATATTACTATATATTGACTCTATCTTATGAATGACTTACTGCCTAATAAGAATTTTATTGATAATGACTCCATTACAGAGTTAATGCAGGAAGATTTCAGCCAAGAAAAAAAAAAAAAAAAAAAAAAAAAAACAAAGCCAGGCAGGGTGACTTATGCCTATAATCCCAGTACTTTGGGAGGCCAAGACAGGAGGAGCTCTTGAGCCCAGGAGTTTGAGACCAGCCTGGGCAACATAGCAAGATCCCACCTTTACAAAAAAATAAAAATAAAAAATTAGCCAGGTGTAGTGTCACATCCCTGTAGTCCTGGCTAATTTTTTTATTTTATTGTAAAGGTGATGACTATATACTAGGCTTGCTATTGCAAAACAGAAAGTAGAGAATGAAGAATATTTTAAGAAGAATCAGAGAAGAAGGTAGCCTTTTTATCTCAGTCCAGATGGGGAGAAGGCCATGAAAATAAATGTTTCTATAGAATTGTTGAGGATTATGACAAAGACTTGGTATATGAGTAAACCACAAATCTTCTGTGAAGCTGGAGAGTATTTCAAAGAAAAGTTGATATTTGAGCTGTGTTTACAAAATAAAAGTATGAGAATTTATAGCTATGTCTCATAATGTTGGAAAAATCATGAACTACTTGTTAAGACCATTTGATATTAGATAGAATTTACTGATTGAAAATATCCTCAAATAGAATTGACCAAATTGATATAATCATGTCTTTGTCCTATGCAAGGGGCCTTTTATAATCAGTTATGACCACCTGTCCTCACATGTTTTGATGCAATAAAAATCAAATTATATAGTGATCAGGAAGTTGCTATGGATTAAAATAGAGTAGCTCTATTTTCATTAGTTATTAAGTTTTAACTTAGTATTAAAATTGACACACACCTAGTTTATCTCTAATAGTGTTTTTTAATAACCTAACAGTGCTCCACAAATAAATTATAGCAAAACTAGAGAACAAATATTTTTAAAACTGCACCACTTCAAATATTATTAACTCTAGTGTCTGAAATAATGTACCAATATTTTCTAACATTTCAGTATAGCCGAACATCAACCTTGTAGTAAAATACTATACTGCAGACTTAAGCATACATTCTTTTCATTTCTGTCTAGTTGCTACAGGGCACAGCTATTCATATCTACAAAGCCAGTTAGATTTACATGTGAGGGGCGACTGGGTTGAAATGAAGGTTGCATCACCAGAGAAAGCATGTAGCACAATAGAACAAGAGAAGGATTGTCTCAGGCACCTCTTTCCTACGTTGCATGGCTTGTGAGTGTGCAGGTTTTTTTTTTTTTTTCTTTTTTTTTTTCTCGGATATTTATCAGAGGCAGTTACTATCATTCTTTTTGTTGTAGAAAATAAATGGATGGGGTGGGAAAAATGTCATGAGTAGAGCAGAAAGTTATGTGTGGAATGAAGGGGGAGGATGATGGGAGGGAATAACTTACCAAGGTTCTTTAAATCATGCCAGCTTAATGACCTTGCATATTTTATTAACACATACACTTTCCAACCTCCAGAGAAACTTAAAGGCTTGTGACAATGTCAGTCTTCTGCAAAGATTAAAGTATAATTCTTTTAAACTTAACATTTTAAAATAAATAAAAATAACATTTAACAGTTTTTTGATACCTTTGTATATGAAGACATTTGTGTCTATAATTTTGATCAGTTTACAAATTACAAATGTCTTAAACTACTACACACACCCAAATGTGCAAGGGAATATGACCTAGAAACCAAAAACAAATTTAGCTTTCCTGGCCAATATGTAAGTCAGTGAAATTTAACAGTAGCTCAGGATATCTTTATAGGAATGCATGGGATGATGTGAGTAGGAAATTAGTACATAATTGGAGAGAATAGAATCTGTTATTTTAATGCACTCAGACCTACATATTTAAAAATAATTTTAACATATATACACATAACAATATGTATAAAAATAGAGCTTAGAATCAGCATTTAAAACTGCATCTTACAATTTGCTTACTCCTATATAAGAATAGAAGAAACTGACTCTAAGTTTAAAATTCATTTGACCAATTAATTCCTCTCCACAGTGCTTATCTACATACTAGAAATATTAAAATAAGAGATAAAAAGTTAAAATTTATTTTTTAAACATAAACATTTTAACATACTACAATTATTTGCATTTAAGGAAATGTAAAAGGTAGCACTGCTAACATAGTTCTCAAAACTGTATAATTTGTAATAGAAAAATTTAGTTCTCTGTTACATTTGTTAATTTATCTTACTGGAACAAATAGACCCTACCATGAGATAAAACCATGTTCATACTCTTGCTCTGACATTTTAAAGTTGTATAACTTGGGGCAAATCACTTGACTAGTCAAATACTTGTTTTCCACTATAAAACAGGGATTATATCTACATACCCACAGGATTGTTATGAGGATTTTGTGACCATAAAAATGTTATATGATGATAATCAAGTATCAAGCACATAACTCTATAGCTGTTGCTTCTTACATCTTTCCCTTACCCCCTCCGCATATAGACTCTAACTCTTGCAAGTGTACTCTGAAAAGAAAGACCTACACTGATTTCCCATTTGAGGTCTATGGGACAAAAGGAGATGCTCAAAGGCAGACAGAAGTGATACAAACTCCTCCTGCCTTCAAAAATTAAGATATTCAAGAATGCACCCAGGCTGTATCTTGCAATTGTACTCATTGATAGAACAAGCAAGAGAATTTCCAAAAGCAAATAACACATGATTAACATTGCACTTGTTAGGTTCAGTGTTTCGTTTTGTGTTTAAAGAGGGTTCTTATTTAAATATATCGCATTGATACCTACCAAAATTTGGTATTAGCTTAATTTATTTTGTTTTTGTGAGATTTGTGTTAAGCAACTTGTCACTTCTTTATACACCAAACGGGGTATGCTTTTTAATGTTTCCATATGATTATTACACCAGGGTCTTTTGTTATGTTGTTATTTTAAAATTTAAAAATAATTTTGCCTAGCTGTCATAGAAATGTTATTTACACATTGCTAAAAGAAATCATGAAATGAGAACATAGGACTACAGATTTTAATGATGTTTAGGATATTTAAATGCAATTTTATCAACCTGTCAGACATCTTTGACAAAGAGTACTAGAAAAAATATTTTCTCTCTTCTTTCCAGAATCACTGGGTGCATGAATTGCAAATCTTCCATATATCAATAGAAACAATACTATATTCATTAACTTCTTTTTTTTTTTTTTAATGAAGTCTCACTCTGCTGCCCAAGATGGAGTGCAGTGGTGCAATCTCAGTTCACTGCAACCTTCACCTCCTGGGTTCAAGTGATTCTCCTGCCTCAGCCTCCCTAGTAGCTGGGACTACAGGCATGCACCACCATGCCCAGCTAATTTTTGTATTTTTAGTAGACACAGGGTTTCACCATGTTGGCCAGGCTGGTCTCGAACTCCTGACCTCATGGCCTTGGCCTCCCAAAGTGTTGGAATTATAGGCATGAGTCACCAAGCCTGGCTATATTCCTTAACTTCTATAACTTACTGTGGTGATGCACTAGGAAGTTAGCAATTTGTCTTCTTTTCCACTGAGAAGACAGACTAATTTAAGATGATTTCTCTTTCACACAACCCAAAACATGCTGTCATATTGAAAGACTCAATGAATGCTTAGCATGAAAATGTCAATTTTAAAAACTAGCTATTATTGTGGGTTTTCCCACCTCTACACTTGATATATTTCAGAGGAGAGTATTTATGCATAAACCACTGACTTTGTTAGAATCTCTACAAGAATATGAAAACTTTTGATTTGTGAGCTCCTGTGGAAAAATGAAAATTATTTCTGCAATAAATAATATTTTATCTCTTCTAAAATAGCTTAATGATTCCCATAAGTCTATTATGAGAACTCTTCATTAATCAAAACTTTCACTCTAGTAGATATAATCACAATCTATTAAATTTATGTTTCCTCCAGTGCTAGGAATAAGAGCAGCAAATACGACCAACATAATCAAGTATTGTGGAGAGTACACCAATTGTATAGGTGGCTAAATCACTTTCACTCTAGGCCTGTTTCCACATCAACAAAGTGAAGCAGTTGGACTCAATTTTTGTTAAAACCAGCTTGATTCTACAGTTCCTTTAGGTTTTTTTTTTTTTCTTCTTCTTCTTCTTCTTCTTTTAATAAAACTCAGGAAAAATGACTGCCACCTCACTTCATTTTAGGGAAAACAATGTGTGACATACATTATAAAACAGAATGCAAAGTGTCAACATTATCACGATATTAAGATATAATATTCATTTAGCATGATAAACTTGATCCAAATCAAATAGGTCATGAGAAATTCTCAATCTTCCAACCTTTGGGGGCTGTTATAACTTAATGGACCTTGCTGCTGTATTTGAATTGAGGACTTCATTACCTTTTCCCATTCAAGAAAAAGGAAGGACTTTTGTTTACATGATGCTATTTTCTCATTTTTCTCCCACCTTTCCAACAACCTGATCACCTTCAAGGGGTTATTTTTAACACCTAGGTGCCTCCCAGGATGTAAGGCTTCAGTGATTCAATCACCCATTATGTTTCTTTCCGTTCTCTCATTAGGTGATCTCATGTATAAATATGCATCACCCTCTTAATCTTATTGTTTTCTCAGTGTCAGTAGCAGCCTCTAGCCCCGAGCCAGCCAGTAAAACTTTCCGCCATGATAAAAATATTCTATCTCTGCATTGTCCAATGTGGTTGCCACTAGCCACATGGCTGTTGAGCATGTAAAATGTGGCAAGTAAAAAACTGAATGAGAAACTGAATATTTAATTTTGACACTCTAAATTCCTTCACCTTAAAAAAAGTTTTGCTGTGTACTCAGCTCCTCCTGCTTTCCATCACCAAAGATGCAAGAGAAGGAGAGAGATTTTGAATAACTTACTCTCACTAAAGAAAAGAAAGAAAATTCTAAACCTCAAATGCAAACTCTATTTTTTTACTTTATTGGATAGAAAAAGGAGTTTTAAAAGTGTTACTTTTTAAAATCTTAGTTACAAAGCAATAAGTAATACATTTCCATTTATCCTGTAAGAATAAGTATGAAACAATCTATTGTTAAAAGTGTAACATTTATTCATTTATTTGTTTAAAAAATATTTATTGAGCACTTACTATGTTCAAGGGACCATGCTAAGTGCTGGGCATCCTGCAGAAAAATAAATGATCATCCCTGACCTCAACATCTTTAATGTAATGGCTTCTTTCCCCAAGCTGTCTTTCTTTTATGGTTTAAAATTTCAGGTTTATTTCGCCTTTGAAGGAGAATTGAACACAAAATTAAGAAAACAAAAGCATAAATATTTTTATCTTAAGGAAATAATGGTTTATCAAGTAAACTGTAGTACACACTTCCTCTAGAGCATTTCTAAAATTAAATCTGGTGATTTTTTATAGCAACATTTTGCAAGGAAGAAAATGTAATTTCAAAAACAGCTTCAAAATAATTCTTCTAACTACCTAACATAAAATAAAATTGGTATGAAGCATGAAAATAATATGGAGATTAAGAAAAATCTGAATTGATGTATTTCACTTTTATCAAAATCACTACAACAAAACTGTATTTCAGTCATCAGAAAATATTACACCTTACATAAGTGTAAAATATTTTTGGAGCCCAAAATCTGACGGGATAAATAGAGTACAAGATTAAGTGACAGGTAGAAGAAATAGAAATCTGTAGGAGATGATTAATTATTACAGAATTATATTCTCAACTGATTGTTCTTAAGTATGAAAAGACTGAGTCTGCTGTTTATAAATACCACAATGCTTCCTTCATTAGTTATCTTCCTCTCTTAAAAAAATAGAATATGAGGTTGATTAATCATGAGGGCTAGGAAATAAATATTATTCTAGGAGTTTTTAAATGTAGAATTAACTCACAATTAAAATATCAGAAAAAGTATAGTGACATTTATATTTAAGGGATACAATTTTTGCAGAGCTTTTAAGAGCAAGAAATGTTTTTTATCTGTTTATATAAAAACACATAAAAACAACACATATCCATTCAGATAATTAAAAAATTATTATTGGCGGTATGTTCAATAATATGTTATCAAATAGTAATTGTAAACTGTAATTTTCCCATTAAGTAGACAGACAAAATTGATCATAATGGTCTTTTTTCTTCCCTAAATACTCCATATTTTACATGTTCTACTATACTTAAGGTTTTCTTTATGACGTTGCCCCAAAGTCTGCACAGCTCATCTATCACAGTATTTACAGGTGCTCCAAAGGATTTTCTTCACAGAAATGTGTAATAACTTTCATTATGCCAACTTGAAATGGTAAAACGGTAGGGGTACCTAAAAAATATCCTTGAAATATTTAATGATACATCACAAAATAAATATTTTTAAATGTTTGTATAAATAATTCCTACACCTAAGAACCATTTCAGGTGAATAGAGATGGGTGTTGTATATATTTTTCTGCTCTAAATTTTTTAAGCCCAAAGCCAGAAATAATATAAACAAAATCTTTTAGGATTTTTGAGATCCCCAATCATAGCACATTTCTGTTCTCTTCCTTCCTACATGAATGTTTAGTGGTGTAATTTTCTTTATCCAACCATCTACAGTATCTTTCAGATATTTCCAACCCCTTCTTTACAGACTGTTCCAAGTTTTGTTATATATTATTTGCACTGTTATCACAGAGTATCCTCTCAGAAATGTATACCCCCAAGCTTTCTACAAAGGTGATGATAAGCTTCATTTCATATTAATTGCTTTCTTGCTGATTGTCCTGTGATATCTCTAGAATTAATACCATTAAATCACTACCTATCAGTCTATTGGCATAATTTGGCTTAATTACTTCTACATCTGTTATCTTTAATACTCATATTAAAATTTATTCCACATTGTTTAAGCAACTCAGACAAATTTCTCCATGAATTCCTTTCTCTTTGACTAGAACCATTGGAAAGGATGATTGAGATAACTTCCTGGTAAAGAGTATCGACTAGAATTAGGCCTATATGTGAAATCCAAATACAATATTCTTTTTAATTTACACTAATATCCTGGAATCAGAGTAAAATCTTGATCTTGAAGATCATTTTTAAAAATAGGATACTGGCAATATCCATTTTTTCCAGTAGGCATCCCAGTAATATTTACAAGGATTTTTTTTGCTAAGGTAAATATTTACTATTTACTATTTACTATTTTTTATTATTCAGATTTATTATTTATGATATACAAAGTATTCACAAAATAATGTTCTTCTATTGTATGTTCTAATTTAATAGAAAATAATCAGCTATTGTTCTGCCTGCCTTGATTCCCAACTGTTTTTTAAAATAATTCATGTCAACACATATTATTAGATACCTACTATGTGTCATGTACTTTGGCATTTGCTGAGCACGTAAAAACAAAGCAGAAACATTGGAAAGCAAATGAGTGGAGCATGAGAGAATGATTACAACAAAAAACTGTAATACCTTTTGAAAGGACCATGGAAAGGCAGCCAAGCGGGTATTTCCATTCCTTTTTTTTTTTTTTTTTTGAGATGGAGTCTCACTCTATTGCCCAGGCTGGAGTGCAGTGGTGGGATCTCGGTTCACTGCAAGCTCCGCCTTCCGGGTTCACGCCATTCTCCTGTCTCAGCCTCCCGAGCGGCTGGGACTACAGGCGCCCGCCACCACGCCCGGCCAACTTTTTGTATTTTTAATAGAGACGGGGTTTCACCATGGTCTCGATCTCCTGACCTCGTGATCCGCCCGCCTCGGCCTCCCAAAGTGCTGGGATTACAGGCGTGAGCCACTGCGCCCGGCTTTTTTTTTTTTTTTTTTTTTTTTTTTTTTTTTTTTTTTTTGAGACGGAGTCTCCCTCTGTCGCCCGGGCTGGAGTGCAGTGGCGCGATCTCGGCTCACTGCAAGCTCCGCCTCCCAGGTTCACGCCATTCTCCTGCCTCAGCCTCCCGAGTAGCTGGGACTACAGGCGCCTGCCACCACGCCCGGCTAATATTTTGTATTTTTAGTAGAGATGGGATTTCACCGTGTTAGCCAAGATGGTCTCGATCTCCTGACCTCATGATATGCCCGCCTCGGCCTCCCAAAGTGCTGGGATTACAGATGTGAGCCACCACGCCTGGCCAATTCCATTTTTTTTAGGGAGTAGGGAATCAGGGGGAAAAAAAAAAAAAAGGTAAGAATTCTCTTTTTAGTTAGGCTCTGAAAGATATACAGACATCTGTAAGGTACATATGGTGAGGAACGGTGGATTACAGCATTCAAGTAGAGAAAGGTGCATGCATGAGAAAGTGCATCACTTGTTAAAGAAAACTGAGAAACCCAATTTAGCAATAATAAATGGATCAGGCATATAGAGAGAGGAAGATAAATCTTGAAACGCAGAATGGCAAGAGGCTGTGAAAGACCTGTAGGTTGAGCCTAGAAATTTGGACTTGATTCTCTGGGCAGTGAAAGTTTTATATACAAGAGTCACACGATCAGGTCTCTAATGGAAAAAAAAAATCATTCAAGCATAGTGTAAGACAGATTTAATGGGAAGATGCTGGAGGGACCAATTTGGAGACAGTGGATTATTATAAGAGTACCAGATAGAAACTGCTGTGGGCAACAAATAAGGCAGTAGAAGTTAAGAAGGAGAGAAGCAGGTGAACAGATGAGGAAAATGTTTAGAAACAAAAATTAATAAACTGTAGATATATTTGGGTAGGAAAAGAAGAGAATAATTTCAGGAGTGTCTTAAAGAGAAGAACATATCTTGTTCATTTTTGGACCCATTGTGTAGCACGGGCACATTATAGGCATTTAAATGGCTGAGAATGAATGAATGAATTATATTCATTCTTACAATCAGACATTTATTAAAGGCTCCATGTTTTTATTCATTAATTGGCTCCTCTGGATAACAAAAATAGAAAAGGGATTTAAGTATAATCAAATCTTTGACAAGTAAATTTGTACAGGGTGATTTCTGAGGCCATATATCTGAAGGATTTGGGGTTATATATAAGAAAACTTTAACCTTCATATATGGAGACATAATTAGTTTGTGCTCTTTGAGTTTTTTTTTTTTTCTTTTACAGTATTAGATGTACACATAATATTCCCATAATCTCATCAAGTTAATTATTTCCCCATACACAAGTGTCAATTTATTAAGGAAAGTCAGATGATACCCTTTGGTAATCAAAACATACACATAGTTTACAGTAGCCACACTAATGTAAAATACAAGTAAAATAAAATACAAAAAGGAATAAATTTAAACAATAAGGTGAAAGATCTCTAAAAGGAAAACTATAAAGCACTGATAAAAAAAAAAAAAACTGAAGAGGACAAAAATAATGAAAAGATATCCTATATTCATGAATTGGAAGTAATAATATTGTGAAAATGACCATACTACCAAAAGCAGTCTACATGTTCAATTCAATCTCTCTCAAAATACCAATGACATTCTTCACAAAAATTTCTAAAAAAGTTTGAATGGAACCACAAAAGACCTCAAATAGCCAAAGCTGTCTTGACCAAAAAAGAAGAGTGGTGGAGGCATTATACTACCTTACTTCAATATAATACAAAGCTGTAGTATCCAACATAGCATGGGAATGGCATAAAAACAGACACACAACCCAATAAAACAGAATAGAGAACACAGAAATAAATCCACATATTTACAGCCTGCTAATGTTCAACAAAGGCATCAGAACATCCACGAGAGAAAGGACAATCTTTTCAATAAATTTTGCTGGAAAAACTGGATACCCACAAGGAGAATAATAAAACTAGACCACTACTGATAAGATTTGGCTGTGTCCCCACCCAAATCCCATCTTGATTTCACATGTGTTGTGGGAGGGACCTGAATCATGGGAGGTAATTGAATCATGAGGGCAAGTCTTTCTCATGCTGTTCTCTGACAGTGAATAATTCTCACAACATCTGATGGTTTTAAAAAGAGTAATTCCCCTGCACAAACTCTCTCTCCTTGCCTGCTGCCATCCATGTAAGACATGACTTGCTCTTCCTTGCCTTCTGCCACAATTATGAGGTTCCCCCAGGCATGTGGAACTGTAAGTCCAATTAAACCTCTTTCTTTTGTAAATTTCCCAGTGTCAGGTGTCTTTATCAGCAGCATGAAAATGGATTAATACAATAAATTGGTACCAGTAGAGTGGGGTATTGCTGAAAAGATACCCCAAAATGTGGAAGCCAATTTGGAACTGAGTTACAGGCAGACGTTGGAACATTTTGGAGGGCTGAGAAGATAGGAAAAATGTGGGAAAGTTTGGAACTTCCCTAGACTTATTGAATAGCTTTGACAAAAATGCTGATAGTGATATGAACAATAAGGTCAAGGCTGAGGTGGTCTCAGATGGAGATGAAGAACTTCTTGGGAACTGGAGCCAAGGTGACTCTTGTTATATTTCAGCAGAGGCTGGCATCATTTTGCCCCTGCCCTAGAGATTTGTGAAACTTTGAACTTGAAAGAGATGATTTAGGGTATCTGGTGGAAGACATATCTAAGCAGCAAAGCATTCAAGAAGTGACTTGGGTGCTGTTAAAGCATTCAATTTTATAAGTGAAGAAGAGCATAAAGTTCAGAAAATTTGCAACTGGACAATGCAATAGAAAAGAAAGTCACAATTTCTGAGAAGAAATTCAAGCTGGCGGCAGAAATTTGCATAAGTGATGAGGAGTCAAATGTTAATCACCAAGATAATGGGGAAAATGTCTCCAGGACATGTCAGAGCTCTTCATGGCAGCCCCTCCTATCACAGGCCCAGAGGCCTAAGAGGAAAAAGCAGTTTACTGGGCAGGAACCAGGGTCCCCATGCTGTGTGCCACCTAGGGAGTTAGTACCCTGCATCCCAGCTGCTACAATCATGGCTGAAAGCTGCTAGATTTCAGAAGATGTATGAAAACTCCTGGACGTCCAGGTAGAAGTTTACTGCAGGGGAAGGGCTCTCATAGAGAACATCTGCTAGGGCAGTATGGAAGAGAAATGTGGGGTGGGAACCCCCACCCACAGAGTCCCTATTGTGGAGCTGTGAGAAGAGGGCCACCATCCTCCAGACCTCAGAATGGTAGACCCAGTGATGGCTTGCACCATGTGCCTGGAAAAGAAGCAGACACACAAAGCTAGCCCGTGAAAGCAGCCAGGAGGGAGGCTGTACCCTGAAAAGCCACAGGGACAGAGCTGTCCAAGACCATGGGAACCCACCTCTTGTATCAGTGTGACTTGGATGTAAGACAAGGGGTCATAAAAGATCATTTTGGAGCTTTAAGATTTGTCTGCCCCACTGGATTTCAGACATGCATGAGGACTGTAGCCCCTTTGTTTTGGCCAATTTCTCCATTTGGAATGCCTGTGTATTCCCAACGTCTGTACCCCCACTGTATCTGGGAAGTAAACTAACTTGCTTTTGGTTTCACATGCTCATAGGTGGAAGGGACTTGCCTTGTCTTAGATGAGACAGTGAACTGTGGACTCAGAGTTAATGGTGAAATGAGTTAAGACTTTGGGGGACTGTTGGGAAGCCATAATTGGTTCCAAAATGTGAGGATGTGAAATTGGGAAGGGGACAGGGGCAGAACAATATGGTTTGGCTCTGTGTCCTCACCCAAATCTCATTTTGAACTGGGACCTTCTGGGAGATAACTCAGTCATGTAGGCAAGTCTTCCCCATGTTGTTCTCATGATAGTGAGCAAGTCTCATGAAATCTGATGGTTTTAAAAAGAGTAGTTCCTGTGCTCTTTCTCTTTGCCTGCTGCCATCCATGTAAGACGTGACTTGCTCTTCCTTGCTTTCTGCCATGACTGTGAGGCTTCCCTAGCCACGTGGAACTTTAAGTTCAATTAAATTTCTTTCTTTTTCAAATTTCCCAGTGTCAGGCATGTCTTTATCAGCAGTGTGAAAATGGACTAATATATCTACCATATACAAAAAACAACTTTATCTGGAATAAAGACTTAAATGTAAGACCCAAAACGATGACACTATTAGAAGAAAACACTGGAGAAACAACACTTCAGGACATTGGTCTGGGCAAAGATTTTATAGTTAAGATTTCAAAAGCACAGGCAACAAAAGGAAAAATAGACAAATTGAACTATATCAAACTAAAAAGCCTTCTGCATAGGAAAAGAAACAATAAACAGATTGAAGAGGCAACCAGCAGAATGGGAGAAAATATTTGCAAACTATTCATCTGTCAAGGACTAATATGCAGAATACACAATGAGCTCAAACAACTCAACAGCAAAAAAATAAATGATCCAATTTCAAAATGGGCAAAGTATCTGAACAGACATTTCTCAAGAGATGTCATACAAATGGCAAACAAGCATATAAATATGTTCAATATCACTACTTATAAGTGCAAATCAAAACCCCAATGAGATATCACCACACCCCAGTTAGAATGGGTATTCTCAAAAAGACAAAAAATAAGAAATCATGACAAGGATGCCAAAAAAGGACAACTCTTATATAGTGTGAGTGGGAATATAAATTAGTACAGCCATTATGGAAAACAGTATGGATGCTCCTTAAAAAAGTAAAGATATAACTACCATACAATTCAGCAATTCCATTACTGGGTATACATCTACAGGAAAGGAAATCAGCAAGTCAAAAACATACGTGCACTGCCATGTTTATTGCAGCACTATTCGCAATTGCCAAGATGTGGAATCAAACTAATTATCTATTAATAAATAAATAAATAAAGGGAATATGGTATTTATACACAATAGAATACTCTTCAATCATAAAAAAAAGAAATCTGTCATTTATGGCAACATGGATGAGCCAGGAATAAATTATGTTAAATTAAAGAAGCTAGGCACACACACAAAATAAATACTGCATGTTCTCATTCATGTTGAAATTGAAAAAGTTGATCTTATGTTAAGTATAGAGTAGAACAGTGGTTTGAAAGGCTGGAGAAGATCATGGAAGGAGGTATGGGTAGAGGTTGATTAAGGGATGCAAAATCACAGCTAAATAGGAAAAGTAAGTTCTAGGGTTCTATAGCACTGTAGGGTGACTATAGTTAACAACAATTATATATTTTCAAAGAGCTAGATGAGGGGATTTTGAATTTTCTCAATACAAAGAAATGTGACATGTTTGAGGTGATGAATATATTAATTATCCTGATTTGATCACTACATATTGTGTAAATGTAAAATAGCACAATGTACTCCAGAATATGAACATCTGTGTCAATTAAAACTATTAATTAAAAACACATATATGTATATATGCTTTAGATTAAGATATATCTATCTTTCGTCTCTATATCTTTATCTCACTGGGCCATATACTAATCTCATTATTGACATGATTTTCTGATTATAAACATTAAAATTATTTCATCTACCATAAAATTTCTGAATTATTTTTACATGTTACACTTTATTTATACCTGAAAAGGCTTATTTGATAGTGAAAGAAAAAAAAACTCAAAAGATTGAAATTATTATTCTGCATTAATGTTCTTCTATGTGGTAAAACGATATATTACAATGCCCCAATACTGACAATCTGAGAGGCACAAACTAATTATTTTGTGTGTATCCCCAGCCAGTTTCATTCAATTAGCTCCATGACTCAGTTCAAAAGGTGATTAATTGGCCCTGTTTCATATTGCAGAATTACCATCCTATTTAGGATACATGGAAAGACACTGAGAAACTTTAAATTTAAGTTTAATCACCTTGTCTAAAAATTAAAGAGAAATAAAAGGAAGGGTAACTGACATGCAAACCTTCTCTTAGCTGGAACAATTTCCTACTTGCTCTTACTCAGTGATACATTCTGTACACAATATACAATATCAGCAGTCAACACCCCTGGAAGAGGAATATAGAAACTGCCACTTCTGCTTAACTATTTGGAGTGATGTGACAAGGATTAGTTATGCATGAGAGGGTATCAGTAGACCCATGTGGTCTCAGAATAATGACTCTCCTTCTTATCCTGAAATCAAATCATCTTAGCTGGGAATGATTAAAAATATTTAATTATTGCTTTGAAATTGAGTACATTATTTGGTTCTACTTTTTTCACTATTGTATCATATTTTTAAGTATAATGTTAACAACCTCACAGAAAATATTGGTATAATTCCATATATACTATAAACAGATTTATTTCTGAGACCAGCATCTCTCGTTTTTATGGGTAAGTAAATATTTGCAAGCACGGTTCCATTCCAGTAGAATCATTTTGCAGTCATTTGTTTTGTTTGTTGTTCATTTTTGTTGTTTTATATGTTTGTAAACAGGTAAGAACAGATTTTTTTTTCATAGCAATTATGAAATTAATACTTAGATATTTTAACAAGGGAGGGCCAGTTTAGCTGCCTGAGAACCAATAAAGAATTTAATTTCCTATACTCATTTTCACATTTCATGGATCATAGTTTCAAAGGAGTTCTAATTATAAGAGTACCAACATCCATCAATTAGTAATTCAATTTGACATAGCTAGAAGTATATTATATATTTTAAGTACCTATGTCAGTTTTCTAGAGTGAAATTTCGAGCCTATTAGCCCCAAATAAGTTTTGTTATCTACAAAGTTTAAACTGTTTCTTTCCCGTAAAACAAATGGTGGTCAATTAATAATGCCTTTTGAAAACAGCAACAATGATTTACATATAGTAGGCACTCAAAACTATTTGTTTTAATCAAACATCATAAAGATTTTGCAATCTATTGAGAAAGGGAAACATCACATCACACACACACACACACACACACACACACACACACACACCCCTTAGAAACTAACACTTAAACTAATACAAATTGAGAGTCAAAGACAATCAGAAATACTATAATAGAATGATAGTAAAACTCTGCTCTTGCCTAGTTCTGCCAACATCTACCTATATGAGGTTTTCCAAGCCACACGCTTGAAATAAATGCAAAGTGAAGCAGACAGAATTACAGTGTTGAAGAATCAGCACAAGAGGCTAGGAAATAAGATACCTTGGTTAGCAATCCAGCATTATATAAATCTCTCTGGACTTGTTTCCTGATTCTAAAAGGAGGGTTGAACTAAATGACCTCCTAGGTCTTTTCCATCTCAAGAATGATAAATTTTCATGAAGGGACCAAAATCAATGGCATGATCAAAATTGCTAAGCCCTGACGACTTCCTAAGTTTGATTTTACTTGAAATTTGCTGAAGAAGGCAAATATGAATAAACGAAAGGGAAAGCAAACAGTCATGGTCATAGCACACCTCTTTGCTGAATGGACGAGGAAACAGAATCAGAATGACAATGATAATGTATATTTTTATATCTCTGTATAATTTACAAAGTGTTTTCCTATAACATATACATACACCTATTTTAGCCTAAAATAACTATTTAAAAAACTTAGTAAGCAAATTACCCAGGATCACTAAAGCATATGAAAATTGGAGTCAAATTTCAAAGCAAAGCGTTTAGAGTTGAACCTTGCTGTTAATCATAGCTGTGACTCAAATCTACACCTTTTGCTCCACTTCCTATTTTATTGCCCCTCAAGGCTTCATTACCTCCCTAACCAATATATTTTTGTGCTTTTCACCATTTATACCTAAAGTAGTCATCTCCCGGCTGTGTGTCTCAAATATGGATAAACATCCATTTTATTGTCCTCTTTTTCCCATCCACAGTCTATTTTCTAACCTAGTTTGCTACAAACAAATTTTGAATGTTAAATGGAATTTCAAATAGAAGAAATATTTGAAGTTCTTCCATTTGAAATTCCATTTAACATTCAAAAGTAATATAATAGCTATTAAGTTAAGCTCTGTGTTCTGACAGCAAATAATAAAAAATTTTAAGTGAGATTAGATATAAGAACCAGAGCCACTGATTTCTACACATCCTGAAAGTGCTTAAAGTATCTTAAAAGTTTCCAAGAGACTTTACTGTTTTAAAGAAATCTTTTTTATACCAATATTCAAGAAACTATTATTATTCAACTTTAAAAGTTTAAAATCATAATTATAATTCCAACAGTAGTGATTTTTGTTGTACTATTCCATCTGCATTAAACATAAAATTACTGTTGACCCTTGAACAACACAGGTTTGAACTGCACGGGTCCACTTACACATGGATTCTCCTCAACCAAATGTGGATTGAAAATACTGTATTTGCAAGATTCGAAACCCAAATATAGAAAGGACCAACTTTTTGTATATACTTGGTGATATGGTTTGGCTCTGTGTTCCCACCCAAATCTCTTCTTATAGCTTCCAAAATTCCCATGTTGTGGAAGGGACCTGGTGGGAGATGATTGAATCATGGGGGTGGGTCTTTCCCATGCTCTTCTCGTGATAGTGAATGTGTCTCACAAGATCTGGTGGTTTTAAAAATGGGAGTTTCTCTGCACTAGCTCTCTTTGCCTGCTGCCATCCAAGAAAGATGTGACTTGCTCCCCCTTGCCTTCTGCCATGATTGTGAGGCCTCCACAGCCATGTGGAACTGTAAGTTCAATAAACCTCTTTCTTTTGTAAACTGCTCCGTCTCAGTTATGTCTTCATCAGCAGCATGAAAATGGTCTAATGCAATACATTGGTACCAGTAGAGTGGGGCACTGCTGAAAAGATACCCCAAAATGTGGAAGGCAATTTGGAACTGGTTAATAGGCAGAGGCCTGGACAGTTTAGAGGGCTGAGAAGACAGGAAAATGTGGGAAAGTTTGGAGCTTCCTAGAGAATTTTTGAATGGCTTTGACAAAAATGCTGACAGTGATATGAACAATAAAGTTCAGGCTGAGGTAGTTTCAGATGGAGATGACGAACTTGTTCAGAAATGTAGTGAGGGCGACTCTTGTTATGTTTTAGCAAAGAGACTGGCAGCATTTTGCCCCTGCCCTAGAGATTTGTGGAACTTTGAACTTGAGAGAGATGATTTAGGGTATCTGGCGGAAGACATATCTAAGCAACAAAACATTCAAAATGTGACTTGTGTGTTGTTAAGGGCATTCAGTTTCAGAAGGAAAACAGAGTATAAAAGTTTGGAAAATTTTCAACCTGACAATACAATAGAAAAGAAAATCCCATATTCTGAAGATAAATTCAAGCTGGCTGCAGAAATTTGCGTAAGTAATGAGGAGCCGAATGTTAATCACCAAGACAATGGGGAAAATGTCTCCAATGCAAGTCAGAGACCTTTGCAGCAGCCCCTTCCATCACAGACCCAGAGGCTTAAGAGGAAAAAGGGTTTTGTAGGCCGGGGCCAGAGTCCCCATGCTGTGTGCAGCCTAGGGACTTGGTGCCCTGCATCCCAAGTTGGCCCCTTTCAGTTGCTCCAGCCATGGCTGAAAGGGGCCAACGTAGAGTTCAGGCCGTGACTTCAGAGGGTGTAAGCCTTAAGCCTTAGCAGCTTCCACATGATGTTTAGCCTGCCAGTGCACATAAGTCAAGAATTGAGATTGGGGTACCTCTGCCTAGATTTCAGAAAATGTATGAAAATGCCTGGATGCCCAGGCAGAAGTTTGCTGTAGAGGTGGGGTGCTCATGGAGAACCTCTGCTAGGGCAATGCAGAAGGGAAATGTGGGGGTAGAAGCCCCCACACAGAGTTCCTACTGGGGCACAGCCTAGTGGAATGGTGAGAAGAGGGCCACCATCCTCCAGACCCCAGAATGGTAGATCAACTGACAGCTTGCATCGTGCACCTGGAAAAGCTGCAGACACTCAACACCTGCCCGTGAAAGCAGCTGAAGGGAGGCTGTATCCTGCAAAGCCATGGGGGCAGAGCTGTTCAAGACCATGGAATCTACCTCTTACATCGGCATGACCTGGATGTGAGACATGGAGTCAAAAGAGATCATTTTAAGGCTGTAAGGTTTGACTGCCCGGCTGGATTTTGGATATGCCTGGGTCCTGTAGCTCCTTTGTTTTTACCAATTTCTCCCATTTGGAATGGCTGTATTTACCCAATTCCTGTACCCCCATTGTATCTAGGAAGTGACTAACTTGCTTTTGATTTTACAGGCTCATAGGCAGAAGGGACTTGCCTTGTCTCAGGGGAGACATTGGACTGTGAACTTCTGAGTTAAGGCTGAAACGAGTTAAGGTTTTGGGGGACTGGGGAAGGCATGGATGGTTTTGAAATGTGAGGACATGAGATTTGGGAGGTGCCAAGGGTGGAATGATATGGTTTGGCTCTGTGTCCCCACCCAAATCTCATCTTGTACCTCCCATAACTTCCACATATTGTGGGAGGGACCTGGTGGAAGATGATTGAATCATGGAGTGGGCTGTTCTAATGATAGCAAATGGGTCTCACACAATCTGATGGTTTTAAAAATGGGAGATTCTCTGCACAATCTCTCTCTTAGCCTGCTGCCATCCACATAAGATGTGACTTGCTCCTCCTTGCTTTCCACCATGATTGTGAGGACTCCCCAACCGTGTGGAACTGTAAGTCCAATAAGCTTTCTTTTGTAAATTGTACCATCTTGGGTATGTCTTTATCAGCAGTGTGAAAACAGAGTAATACACTCAGTTTCTCAAGGCTGACTTCAGGACCTGGTATATGCACATTTTGGTATCTGTGAGAGTGGAAGAACCAATGCTGGGAGTATATCCTACAAGAACTGTACTTTTCTTGTGGGCAAGACTGAAAGCTGTCAGTTCAAAGGAGAATTATAAGCATCCAGCAGAAATTAAAATTCAACACAATCATTTGAATAGGACAGGATATATTTCCTTTATAAGTTATCTGCCACATTACCAATTTACAAATAAAATTACTCAATGATTACGAATTGTTCCCTTATTAGGAAAAGAAAAATATCTTCTCTCTATATCAGTAGGCCATTGTTGATTTGTAGACTGCTATAGGGATCAATCAAATCTTATTTTTCTAAAATGTTAACTGTGTTTCAATATTTAATATTTCAAATGGTGAATCAAAAGAAATCAAATACCTAAGAAATAGGTTTATTTATTTATATCATTTAACTCACTAAAAAAAGGTGCTTTTCAAAATCTGCATATAATACAGTGATGGTATTCTCAACTACTAAACATCTGAATCATCTGATTACTAAAATTAGTATCGTTTCATTATTTATAGATATAGCATAAAATAATCTTTTAAATGTCTAGGGTCAAAAATACTTCAAAGTTTTCTCACATAATGAAACCATTATGAAATTTCTACATTTGAATGTCTCTTTCAAAAACATAGTTTTATAAGACTAGACACTTGGAACCACTTTGGACAAATTTTAATGGATTTATATTTCTATACTAACTGTAAACTTCCTTTTAAGTCTATGTCCTGATGATGATGTATCTGCTACATATGTATTACTGCCACTCTTTGAATGCCATTGCTAGCTCAGATAAATGTGATTGTCACTTTTTAGTTGCTGTTTTAAAAAAGATATTATGTCTTGGGTTCCAACAGTATGCTTAGCACCATAAAAACTTTTTGAATTTTCTTATTTCCTCAATAATTGCACAGGTAAGTCTCTTACGGCTATTCATGATATTAATGATATTACAGTTTTTAATTTTCTTGGAGAGTACTACCTCAAATTTGAGACTAAACAGTATATGTGTTTTTAACAATATGCACACATTCAGATTTTTCAATGCCTTCCAAAATTCTAGTGTGATCATGCATACTCAATCTTTTTTTTTTTTCACAAGAATTTCCAACACTACAATGGACCTATCACATGGCTTTTGGCACATCTTGTGCCTATTCCGGTTTCTAATATATTCCTTACACTCCTCTTTTTGGATGGAACACCAGTTTTCTTTAGCTCTTTAACTCTAACTACTAATACTGTATTTTCTGAGTTACATCAAACTGAACTTTTCAAAATCTTCAGAAGACTATAGCACATAGTGATCCTGAAATTCTCTGAAAATTCTATTGTACATACAGTCTGCAATATCATGTAAGTTCACAATACAATTTTTTTTTTAATTTTAAGTCTGTTTATTATACATCTACAAGTAGATTATAAATTTCTGGTGAATAAAGGCAAAGACTGCTAATTCATTATTTGTTGTCACCCATACCCTACCAAGATATACTTAGCTGTAAGCCCTCATACTGCTTCAAATAAAGTAAAAATTGTTTTCTTACAACACATCTATCTGGAAAATAGTGCCAATCTCTCTGTGCTTCACCCAGTAACTGACCTATCATCATTAGCTTTGAGGTGAAAAAAAGACGTGCCTTACCTGAGGAACCTATTTTCTGCTTACTCCAACTATGTGATTAAAATAAGGATTGCCTATCATAGGACCAACTCCTCCCAGCCACACACACAGTTTCACAAGTAATGAGACCTGGGCCAATCAGAGACCTTCTCTGAGGTTTTCCAAAATGGAATTAAGGGAAGAAGAGAACCTTATTCTTTGAATGGCAAAGTTAAGAAGATATGAGACTGGAAGATGCTGGCAGCTATGGTCCAACTTTACAGAGTTAATCTGTGAGAATAACACTAATACATGGTGAAAAGCCAAGATAGATGAGAAATAAGAAGAGTGGTTTCTGGATTTTCTAGTTCCTGCTTCAGTTATTTCTGAGGTCCCGAAATGTCTTTGCCCTTTATTAGTTGGGTAACTTCAACCCTTTGGGGAAATATACACTGAAAGATTAACAATCTACAAGAAGAGATTATGGATTATCTTAATATATTTCTTTTTTATTGTGGACTTTTTCTAAATTTAATTCAAGAAACATATTTATTTAAAAAGAAGCAGATACAAATAAAAGCTATCAATTAGCATGTAAATTACATTACTATTTATATGTAAAATAGTGTAATAAATCAAACTAACACTCTTTCCTACAACTAACCTAGATGCTTTATAAAGTATGAAAAGACAAGAAAATACTACCAAGAACCTAGACAAGAATAACAACACTCATGTGAATCTTTGGTATGATTAAAATAACTCAAACATGAGAGAGAATGAGGGCAGCTACTTTGCCTTCAACCTAATGTTTTGACTAGAGACACATTTCACAAAGAAAATATGATTGAAGTGGTGCCTTTGTCTGTAACGGGAACCTTCATTCTTGAATCAAAATTAATATCTTACAATCCATTTTATATTGGAGAAATTTTCTAACTGGTTTTTAGAACTATTTTATTACTTAAATAGTATCATGCTCATTGTCTATGTTCATTGACAAAATTCTAAGAAAGAGACTCTTTGTACAGTCTTTAGCCTTTAATCTTAAAATATCCCTGTCAGCTAGAAAAATAGAAATCCATTAATACAGAAATACAATAATCTACTATAATTAAGAAATTGTTCAAAATATTCTTGCAATTGCTGTTACTATGATGGCTACAACCAATAAATCGAGATCTCCACAACACTGAAAATTAAGTATGATCTAGTCCAATGCCTTAAATTTTACTTTGTAGAGCAGTCCTTTCTCATCCATCTCCATGAAGAAACAACCTAGCTTATTTTAGTGGATAAGACCAGATTGTTTTTAAAATCTGTTACTATAAGATAAATGAAAATGTACAACTTTCTAAAAATAATATATCCTTTTTCCACTTATTGCTGTTGTTTTTAATTCTGTAACAAAACTCATAAAAAAGATTCAAAGTTACATTTTGCATACATAGATTATTTACCGGTAGTTTGTTAATGCTAATAACACTGCAACAGTATATTTAATAATAATTGTTTTCTGTTCTGATGACAGTCAAAAGCAAATCTAGATTACATTTACCGAATTATCCAGTCAGTTAACAAGAAAATGAAAGGTTTTAACACCTGTTGTTTGTCACCTCCTCTGACTCAAATTAGAGGCAATGTCACAAGTGCTTGAAACTCTCTCATACTTAAGTGAGTAACATCTATTTTCTGTAATAAAAATTAGGAAATCCATTTGTAAATCAACTATCATTTTATAACTAGTTGTAACGTATTAAATATTTAATCATGCGAAATCCAACACATCATCAAATATATTCAAAATAATTTAATAGTGTTCAAGCTTATCTATTGTGGTTCGTTCAATAAATGGGTATACTACATTATAAACGGTATATCTAAAAATGTTCTTTATTATTCAACTTTCCTACTAAAAGGAAGAGACCCAGGAAAGAGAGTATGCTAAAATGCTCTGAAACCTAAAATATATTGGCACAACAACCTTTTATCATAGACGTTATTATCTCCATTTACAATTAAGGAAATAGATGCTCAGGAAATGTAAATAAATTGCCCTCGATTGCACAGATAGAAAGTGATATAGCTTATTTGAATCCAGATGTACATGGTTTTTAAGCCTTTCTTTTCTTTTATGCTATTTCTTCCGGACTTCTCATACTCCTTACAAACAAATAGGCAGATAATAAAAAGTTATTAAGTAATTTGAGATGTTTTGAGTTCCACAACAAAAAAAACCTACCTAAGTAATTCTTAGTGAAGGCAAATGCAGAGAGGTAGAAAGTATATAATTGGAAAGAGCAGCACTTCTCAAAGTATCTACATGTAAAGGAATAGTTTTAGTTTGAAATTGCTACTCTACAACACTTTTTAAGTATAGTAAAAATAAATTACTAGAAAAAAGTCATGTGTTTGCATGTTATAACAATGTCAAACTTATATAAAATTTCCTAAATACTCAGTCTCAATTTTAGTACTTATATCATAGAAGAGCAGCACCAAACTATGGCCCCTACTTTCAGTAATACTGAGCTATATGATGAATGAGAATAAGCCAATAATGTTAATGCATATTAGCTTGTGTATTAAAAGTATATTATGCATCTAGCTTTTATTGAAATAAAAAGTGATTCCTATCCCCCAAACAATTGTTGCAAATTCTTGTTACTTCATCAAGCTGCTGATCATGCTAATTTAGCATGAAAAAACCACAAAAGGTCTGTTTAAGAAAGTTGAATATAGAATAAAATGTATACTGTCTTAATAAACCAGGTAGAGAGAAAAAATGGAGACTTGTCAATTCCAATGATGTTCATTTTTGTTTTGATTTTATATATATTATTGTTAATAAGCATCAACATTGCAAACTAATTTTAAATATGGTAATTATTATTCAGTGGTTAAAATTATTTCATCTTTCTGACAGGCTCAGGGGGTGTGAATTATTCTTACTGAATATATCGATAATCACTGCAATGGGAAAATAAGATGACTAATGTTGTCTTTATCCTTTCTGTCAAAGCTGACACATAAAAAGAGGTTTCCACACTTGCCATTTTCCAAAATGTGGCAGCAGTGCATAATACATCCCTAACTGCATTTTGACAAAGTGAAAATTTGTTTTATATCATGAGATCTGGGCAATGATTCTAGAAGAATGTGCTAATTAAATTAAGAAAACAGAAAAACAGAAAATAGATTTTTTCCCATAGCATAGTAAGTAGCTTTGTATAACATACTACATAACGACACTGTGATTCAATTTTTAATTTTCTTTTTCAAATGTTACTAACCATAGAATATACTTAACAACAATGCATATGGTAATAAGATCAGTATTTACTGGTTACCTTAAATAATTATCAATTTTTTATAACTTTGGAATAAAACTATCTTAATAATTTTAGTATATGGATAAAACTACAGCTTACTGATATTGGAATCTTCATTTATTTCATATTTGCTTTTTCTCAGAGTTCATAAGAGTATCTGATATGAGTTTATGGTAAAGTTTTGAATTAACCAAAGAGCATCCATCAAAATCTAGGCAGAGCTATTATTATTATGAAAATAATCTTTCATGACAACATGAAATTTAACCATTATATGTTTTAATATTCACATTAATCCTGAATAGGAAAAAAGGTGGCTTTGATAAGTACTTCATAATAGCTAACAAAAGTCATTCCAATTGTAGAAAATTCCTTAAAATTATACTTTGATAGTGAAATACAATATTAAAATTTGAAAATCATAAAATAGATAACAAACATTTTTTTCAGTTATTTTATAGATGACACTATCTCCACTTGATTGTCCTAAATAAAAAAAATAGTAAATTTGAGATGATGATACAGAAGCCAACTAATGGACCAATATGTCTCAAAAAATAGGCAAAAGAGTGATTTTTTTTAAAGTATTTGTTCAGTGATGTCACAAATATGGTGCTTTGCAAATAGGGGTTCAGTAAATGATTGTTTAATTGAAACATTTTAGTGTAGGAGGCATAAACGAGTAATAAGGTTCAACGTAGCTATTTTCAGCTTACTGAAGTGACACTTACTGTGCCTGTCTTGCACTGGTATTAACGTCATATTGTGTTGGCAGAGAAAAGCTTTAACTGATGTTAGTGTTACTGGAATGGCCAGCATTAGTATGTCTCAGCAGCCAAAAAATAACCTGTGGCACAGCAACAACTTATCCCAAGCTTCAAGAGGGGCATGGGTTTGGAGACCTATATTCTGTATTAAAGTCTTCTATGAATAAACTTTCTGAGAGTCTTCAGGTTCCTGAAGTTTCTGTCCTTGTTTTGCTCCTCTTATCAGTCTTTTTGACCCACTCATCTACTTTATAATTTCCACATCCAAAAAACTTTCTCTAGTCTTATTCTCTCCTAATACAGTCAAGCTCTTATGTTGGGTGGGCATTGCCAATAAAATACTCGAGAGACATCTTAAAATAAACTTGCCAAAACATAAACTAATCACCATTTCCTGACACCTGACCATTCTTTTTTTTTTTTTTTTTTTTTTTTTTCCTTCAACCTCCTGGTGGGCTCAAGGGTTCCTAGCAGCTCAGCCTCCAGAGTAGCAGGAACCACTGGCTCACACCTCTATGCCCAGCTATTGGTCTCGAATTCCTGGCCTTGAAAGGTCCTCTCGCTTAGGCTTCCCAAACTGCTGGAATTACAGGTTTGAGCCACCACAATGGGACCACTCTCCTTATAGCCTCTATTTCTGTTGGTTGCATGACTATCACCTAAGTTCTCAAACTAGAAAGCTTGTAAATCTTCTTAATTTTTCTTTCTTCATAGTCTACATCTCCAACTTACTACTAGCACCTCTCGCTATGCCGGTTTTACGGACAGACAACCAGTGCAGTCACACAGAATCCCTTGCTTAGAAGGGTCCCATGTTTCTCTGTGCTCTCAGCTGTTCTCTGCTCTGCAGTTATCATGAGTCACTTCTGAACAAGAAGCTCTGCATTTTCTTGCACCAGGCCCTGCAAATTACATAGCCAGTCCTGTCTCCCATGTCCTTCATCCTCTGTAAAACGTGTGTTAGCCTCTAATCATGCCATTAAATTTCTCACTTCCCTATCTTTGTGTTCATTTTCCCTCTGCTGAGGATGTTCCATTTGCTGATCAAATCCTCAAATATACATTTCTGGTGCCACCTCCTCCAGCAAGCCTTCCCTGCATAATTAAGCTAGGATAAGCACTCTCATAATAATTATATCATTTCAATTATAAGAGTATGCTATTATTACCTACTCATGAATCTCTTTTATTCTATGAGGGGAAGAAGAAGGAATTATTTCACAACTAAGCTAGTGACATGTGAAAAACATACAATTATGTGTTATTGTATGAATGAATAACATGATGAAAAAATAATATAACTGCTATTTTTTTTTTTTTTTTTTTTTTTTTTGGCGGAGTCTCGCTCTGTGGCCCAGGCTGGAGTGCAGTGGCCAGATCTCAGCTCACTGCAAGCTCCGCCTCCCGGGTTCACGCCATTCTCCTGCCTCAGCCTCCCGAGTAGCTGGGACTACAGGCGCCCACTACCTCGCCCGGCTAGATTTTTGTATTTTTTAGTAGAGACGGGGTTTCACTGTGTTAGCCAGGATGGTCTTGATCTCCTGACCTCGTGATCCGCCCGTCTCGGCCTCCCAAAGTGCTGGGATTACAGGCTTGAGCCACCGCGCCCGGCCTAATATAACTGCTATTAAGCCTTATGAATTAGTCTTATGAATTAAAACAAAAAGCTATTAGAGTTTTATTTTTTATTCAAATGGAAATAATTACAATATTTATATTATCAACTCTATATCCTAAACAGTTTTGGTATCTATCCACTTCTCCCTAGTTCCTTCTTTACCCTCACTCAGTCCAATCACTTTCATCTCTGAACTATATCACTGTCATGCGCTCTCTTTCCTTCCACCAGTCCTTTCCCCACAATACAGTCAGAGGGATCTTTTGAAATACAAATCAGACTGTGTACCCATAGCAATTATTCTTTGCCTATATTCATTGCATTTTCTCTTTTTAGCATTTGGCTAACTTTGTAATTTATAACTTTTATAATTTAATAAAGTTTGTCTCCCTCACTAGAGCAAAAGCTTTAAGTTAGGAATTATGTCTACTTGGCTTGGTATTCTATCACTAGTGTACCTAGCAGATAGTAGGTGTCAAAAAACATTTTGTCAAATTAATGTACATAGCAGTATTAGGTAAACACATGGCATAGGAATTTTAAAAAACCTCAAAAATGTACATATCCTGATGTCAAAATATTATTCTCATTCTCTTCTACCCTCTTCAATATAATGGCTTATATTGGTTATACTGATTTCATGGCACTTCACATTGCATTTAATGAAACTGCAACTATTTTAGGTATTTCTGAAGATTTCTAAAAATTATTCAGTAGTGTCTTTGTTTAGATTGTATGTCTCAGTTTTTCCCTGAAGACCCTATTGAGCATATGAGAATTTAAGGGAAATAATGCAAAAGGTACCAAACAAAACTTTATGAACAGTAAATACTACTTTCCTCATATACACATTAACAAAAATTAAAAAGTTTTATAACTATGCAACTGGGAGCCATAAAAATATTTTCCTATATCAAACTTGCTGGGCTTCAAAAATTATTTTTAAGTGTATACCTTCAGGACAGCCACTTGAGCACACAATAACTCTTGCATCATCATGAAGCAAAACCTAAAGACAATACCATTGAAGTAGTCTATATAGAATTGCGAAGATCATATTAACTATATTTAGCTTCTATTTTTGCTTTCATAACGGCCTTTGGAACATTGATTCTTTTATATTCTAACTCCCTAAGCTTCAGTTTCCTCATCTATGAAATGGTATAGTGATGGTACCCACATCATAGTGTAATTTAAAAGATTAAATGAAATGATCTAGGTAAAACAATTAGTATAATGCTTGCCAACTTGTGAGTATCCAATAAATATGAACAATAATAACTGCTAAAAACTTCATTAGGGTCTAGAAAATCACAGAAATAGAAATAAAAATGACACAGCACTACAAAGGGCTAGCTAAGGCAAAACTCAAAGCGTAAAGACTGTCTGTGTTTGTTAGGCAGTTTGACAGGTTCTCATTAGCTACTCTCTGGCACTTGTTTTTCTTCCTATATTTCTGCCACTTTGATAGCCAGGCAAAATTACACCTACAATGTAATCAGATAAGGAATGCAAAAGGAACCGTTACAATTAATTTGACTGAGAAGTAGACATGGACGATAAATGTGCAGTACACCCTCAGGACCACAAACACTTTACATTTATCTCTATTTATCCACATGTCAATTAAGGAACCAACTTGCTATAAGTCTTTTAATAAGAAGTATTCATTTCCAACTAAAGTTGCCAAATTCCTATAATTCAAATCTATATTTGCTGGTGACTTTTAAATGAAAAGAAAACATGTTTTTAAAAGCAATGTTCCCTTCTTGAATATTTCCACTTTATTGCTTTTGAATCGCTCAAGTTCAAATGAGACAATTAAATGCTGTGTCTTTTTTTGTTCAGAGGCGAAATGAAGGTAATTTGCTGCTTCATGCATCTGTTTCCTCATCAGCACAGTGAGGACTAGGCTAATTAGGGGATGAAAACAATATGGTCATATGGATAGGCCAGATTGCTTGTCACTCAGTTATTCAATATGTAGGCTCTGTTTTGAGGACAGGAAACAGATAATGATTCTCTGGCATCTCTCTTGCAATGTGTGAAAAGAAAGAACTGGGAAGTGTTCAGATGTTTACCTGCTTATTTTTAGCCTTCATCCTAGAAATAATCTTACTGGGCTGTGTCATTCATTTTGTCTTTACAAGAATAATCTTTATTAGAAAGCTTTGACCACGGCCAGTAACATTCAAAGAGAATGCAAGAACCCAATGAACTAACTTGAGTTCCGTTCAATTCATTCAAGTTCATTATTCTGTAATATTCTATGGGCCAGAAAAATTTTGTCCACACACAGTAAATGTGCCCCAATTTCAGAAAGTCTAATTTAACTAAATAGATTTAGTAAGAAAAAAATTAATATCTGAAAATATAAGAATAATTACAGAGTTTGTACCAGGCATGTTTTCTGGTACCAGTATGTCCTCAGTCACTTATAACAGGGAGAATTCAGACTCAAGGGCAGTCTTTCCCAGGCCTGGCTTGGAAAGGTCAATTAGTACAACTAGGTTCTCTTTCAGCTATTTGAACTAGGAAATCCCAAAGGAAATGGTGGCCAACGAAAGTTGAAAATATGCATTAAGAGTTTCATAAGCACAAGCAAAAGTTATGAATAAATATAAGTGAGCAAGAGTAGTTAGGTGATAAGATAGAAGTCTAGAATAGATGCACAGAAATAAGCAGCAACATTCTGAGACGGACAGAGAGAGAGACAGACACGAGGAAAGGGAAAGAACAATTCCTATTTCTGAAAGCTTTAGGTTCCCATTGTCCTGAAAGTTCTAGGTCCCTAATGCCAGGAAGCCTATAAATATCAGTTCCAATGGGCCTGACCATTCTGCATGCCCTATCTTTGAATTTTCCAGAGACCACTATCTCCCTTATTAATAATGTCATAAACTAAATGCCACTAAGACTTCCAACTGGATAAGGTCACCAGTTTCTCAAGAGGTAAGTAAAAACTGGCTGACACACCTTCATCTCAAATATTGTCAGAGACTCTGCATCTCTCCCCAAATCTCCAAAGATCAGTTTGTGGGTAGGAATGATGATTTACCTTATCCTCTTCAGCTCTGGCTTTGGGTTCCCACTTTTCCTACATTCTCTAACTGCACCCTGAATTTCACTTACAGCATTGCTCTGCTTTTGTTGTATCATGATTGCCCCACTGGGCACTACACCAAACCCTTCATTCCCCAAAGTGTCATATATTCAGGGATGTTTGTATGGCTGACTCTATTAAAATCTGGAACCAGAATGATGGTTACATGACAGCCAATAACTTAAATGCCAGGCATCCCTATTCTTAAAATCTCTCAGTCATTCTTATCATAAAGGAACTTCTATTCATTATCTTTTCTACTTAAGCCCCATCTTCCTGCCATGTTGACAGACTCTGTTTTTCTCCCCTGATTGCCTCTTTAAAGCCCCCAATTCCTTGTAGATCTCTTAGAGCTACCTCTTTCTCTTAGCTTAGCCACCCAGGTTGTGACCAGGGTATCTCATACATGTAAACCATGAAGGATGCCAATTAAACCATGCTCTGAAACATAGTCCCTTGTATCCCCAAGGGGAATTCTTAAGCTGCAATTTAAGAAAAGCAACTTTTTATAAACACAAGAGCACCCAACATGGAGTACCTACTGTGTGCCAAGCCCTACGCTTAAAAGTCATTAACTCGTTAAATTCCCCCCTCTCTCTCTCTTAATTTGAAGGTTGTATTAACATCCCTACTTATGATTAAAATTTGTGTGAGGCTCACAATATTAGGAAGTAACAGCATCTGAACTAGAACCAAAATATCCACTCACAATCACCATAATTCTGCCTGTCTGGTTGCCCTATATATAACATTACAACAAAGTCGTGTGCTGATGATAGAAAATGTATTTAAAATTTATCTGAGATATATATTCTGTGGAAACCATTAGCTCTAAAACTGGCAAGAGACTAGAATTGAAAGAGGTAGCACACAAAGAGGTTCTGATGAAAGTGAATGTCATTTTAACAGAGGACTTCATGATGATTGCTGCCTAATAGTAGGTCGTGGCCTTCACAGAAAGTTTCCAATGCACATTCCTGCATTTATGATAATTCTACTTTTATTCTGTCATGTTGACAAGCCAAAAAAGTCCTATAGTTATTTCTGTATATTTGAACTTCTCAATTAAATAAAAGCACCGTTAAATTCTCACTTTTAACTCTTGTGGGAATTAATTATTACTTAGATGAAGAACTTTTTTTCAACTCTGTCTCTAGGCAAATAAACAACCTCAAAGGGAGATGGTACTTAAAATACCTGATAATAATTTATAAAAAATATTTTATATATTCAATAAAATATAACATTTCATTGAACATCCATGTAAAACAAAGATTCCTGTTACTTGTGAAATTGGACCTTATTAACATATGTATACTATCACGTACATTTTACTGGAAAGAAACAGTATGTAAAAAGCTTGACACATTGAAAAAAACAAAAGGAGGCCAGTGTGGCTGTAGCACAGGAAAGAGGAGCAAAAGGAAGATAAGAAGGCACCAGATTATGGATGCAAGGCTTTCTCGGCCATGATGGAGATTTTGGATACTGTTTAAAGAAAAAATATAAAATTTCTAAAAATAGCTTGATAGTATTTTCCTTGAGTCTTGAAATAAGAACTAAAGAGCTACTCTATTCTTGTTCCAACCATTTAAAGATAGTGCCTCCCTATATAATGTGTGCTACGCAGTATGTAAGTATCATGTCTGTGAATTGAATTGTACTGTGCTGTTGCTTGTGCCAATTGCAGAGAGACACCACAGTGAGGCAAACAAGCAAGCCATATGTGCTGTTGGCAACACTGACACACTGTACAGTTATGGCATATGCCTTGAGTATCTCAAAATTATGTTGTTGGTAGTTTCATTGCTATATTTGATTATATATTTAAGTTTATTTGGAGGCTTTTAAAAGGAAATGACTTCACACTACTAATCTTACGATTATGCACTTAGCAGCTAATAACAATGTGCTATTTGCTGGAAGGAATATACGTTTGTAGACAAGTTTTCTGAATTAGCTTTTTAATTTACATAAATATAGCCTTCTCAATTTTAAAGGCTTTAAAAATGTGTTATTTTGAATAAAATTTAGTATGTTGATGTAAAGTCACTTTAAACATCTATTCTAAAACCTTGACTAATGTTGGATTAAGTGTACATGTGTGCATGCAACACATATATACACATAAATACACATATGCAAGTTATAGGTATTATATTATATATCTCTATATCACATTTATGTTATAGTTTATATCTATAAATTATATACAACAAATTATATCATATATATTATATATAAGTTACATATACATCTCTAAGTTGTAGATATAGCTATCACACACACACACACACACACACACACACACACACACACACACACATGACTTTGTATACCCATATATTTGAATGCTTTTGAAAGCAGCTTTTAATGCATTGTTAAACATCTTCTAAAGGTACAATTTGCTCATTATTTTATTTAAAAAATAGCCGTACACAAATTTTATACCAAAGGGTAAATTCTAACATAGCACAAAGAGGGGTACTTTTTAATATTAGCATAAAGAGATTCTAGTAGAACATTTTTTTCTTCCTCTGCCAAATAAAACAAATGAGAAACTCTAAAAGAAGTCACTGACCCTTGAATAAAATTCCAGTTTCTCTAATATCAAGTATGTGACCAATGGGAAATTAACCCCTTAAGCTCCAATGTTTTCAATGCTATAACAACAATATAGTTTGCAAAGCTGCACTAAGATTAAAGGAGATAATGCCTGACACCCAGAAGTACAACAAATACTAATTTTCTTCTCATCTAGTTTGGAACATGTCTTCAGCAGCATTCCATGAAAGAAAGTATTCATAGCAATGTTTATCAAAGATGAAGTACCCACAAACAATACCTGCAAACTGTTGCAGAGCTGTACTTAAAGAAAGATGAAAAAATTATGTTTTCATCCATATATTTCCAGATTGACATATTGCATGTTTAAAAGAGTTCAGCACCAGCAAATTACACTTAGCTATTTAGAGTGATACTGGTTTTAAGTCTTCTCTATACGACAGGCCTGGTGATGGTAGCAGCAATTGAGTCTTGTGAACCCAAAATATAAACCTAAGTTAATAAGGTAATGGCACACATCCCACTTCTCTATAAACAGTCTGGAAATCTACTCTTAAGTTTAGGTACCTTTCTTTGAACATTTAGAATAAATTTCAAACTGTGTTGACACTGACCACACTACAGACTTTCAATTCATAAGCATGTTGGTAAATAAGATGTGCTTCACTTGCAAATGACTGAATGCTGGCTGAGCTAAATTTAAAAACCCAAATCAAAAACAAACCAACAAAAACTCCCACCATGCCTCTGATTGAATGTGTTAAAGTCTGCAGAAATAAATCCACAACTGAATTTTCTTAGGAAATAGAATACTTCTTCAGCTAGTGGAAGAATATGAATAAGGGTTTGAAATAAGAGGAAACGTGGTATAGCAATCAGCTATAACTTCCATAATTTGGATAGTATTTTAGAATTATTTAAAAATCTTTAATCTCATTTGATTCTTGCCAACACCCTGAGATGAATTTTATTATTTTACAAATGAAAACCTGAGACTCCAAAAGATTTAGTAATACTTTGGGGATTATGCAAGGCAAATAAACCATAGGAGAAATTTAACAAGGTACTGGTAGTTAGAAGGAAGTAAAATATTTAACTCAACTTCCTTATTTTGTTTGTTTGTTTTTTGAGACAGAGACTTGCTCTGTCCCCAGGCTGGAGTGCAGTGGTGCTATCTCAGCTCACTGCAACCTCTGTCTCCCGGGTTCAAGGGATTCCCCTGCCTCAGCCTCTTGAGTAGCTGGGACTACAGGTGTGTGTCACCATGCCCAGCCAATTTTTCTTTTTTTGTATTTTAGTAAAGACAGGGTTTCACCATGTTGGCTAGGATGGCCTCGATCTCCTGACCTAGTGATCTGCCCGCCTTGGCCTCCTGAAGTGCTGGAACTACAGGCGTGAGCCACTGTGCCCGGTCCCTTGTTATTTTTGACAACTTAAAATTTTGATTAGGATTAGATAGGTACTAGAATGAGCACCTTCTGTTTCCCATCCTAGCATTCTTGCCACCATATAGTTCTGCCTTGTGAGTCGATAGATAGAACAGGATGACTGGCCAGAAAGGCCAATCATTTCCCTACTCTTAGTGAGCTTAAAACAAAAAGACAGGTACCCACAGAGTGATCACTTAACCCACTCGACTCTCAAAGCAAAGGTCGTACCATCTGCTGAGCTTCTATCCCTGTCTTCCTGTGAAATTAACTGGAACAGATGACTGACATGATGCTCTCAGTGCTCATAATTTTTGCAGGAGGAAAATTTAAAAAGATAATTAAGTAAAGAGCATTCAGGATTCATAAGTATTGTTGATTGCATTTTAGAGGTGAATCCACATCAATCAAAGGTAATCCTCATTGAATTTTCCTTGTTACAATACTTTTTATCTAAAGAAAAGTTATTTTGGAGTGTCTTTTCCTAACGTTAGACTTCTTTGACATTAAGTTTTTAAAAACCTCATAAGTGCTAAGGACACTTTCTAAATTTCTTATGTATTTGTACCTAGTAAATGAAGTTCTTAACTAAAATATTTCAGACCCAATAGCCAATGGTCCACATTTCTCCATAGAAATTATGTATATAGTTCAGAAACTAAATGTTTTCTCTTCTCTTTGTCTGAAGAGAATTATCTTCTTGCTTTAGACCTTCAACTCCTTCTGGAACTCTTTCAAGAAGCCTCACCTATCGACTCTTTCTAAATCTGCTATTAATTTCAAAAGCACATGTCTTGTTATCATGTGATTTTATTTTTATTTTATTTATTTACTTTTTTCTTTTCTTTTTTTTTTGAGATGTAGTCTCGCTCTGTTGCCCAGGCTGGAGGGCAGTGGCGCGATCTCCACTCCTTGCAAGCTCCGCCTCCCAGGCTCACGCCATTCTCATGCCCCAGCCTCCTGAGTAGCTGGGAATACCGGCACCTGTCACCATACCCGGCTACTTTTTTGTATTTTCAATAGAGACGGGGTTTCACCGTGTTAGCCAGGATGGTCTTGATCTCCTGACCTCGTGATCTGCTCGCCTCGGCCTCCCAAAGTGCTGGGATTACAGGCGTGAGCCACCGGGCCCGGCCTGTCATCATGTTATTTAAACACTTTTCAGTTGCTTCTGGAGAGGTATTAATGTTCTTTTACATTTTTCTACGCATATGCTGTATTTCAATGAAAAAAAAAACCTAAAAATAAAAACTCAGTGTTCTAAATCCCAGTAGTGACTTCTGGACCATCACTTGAAATCTTCTGTAAAATACTTGTTTCATTTAACTAAGTGAAGGGACAATAATAGAATGTAATGAAAAGTTCAGTCTTCCCTAAACTCAGAGTAAGATTTGCCTGTGGATAGTAGTTACTTCCTCTCCCTGCATAAACCAAGTTGCTTGTATTTTCTCTAATCTTTTTATGAGTTACCTGTTCACATATGTAATAGGATCTAGGAAAAACACAACACTTATTGTAAGGTGAACATATAAGATTGTCAGAAAGCATCAATATTTTGAAGTTACTAAGTATTTAAATGAAAGAAATGTATGCTTTGTTGCTATCTTAATTTTTCAAATCAGCTACTCAAATTCTCTTTTCTGATTCCTCAGAGAAAATCATTTTTAATAAGGTAAAAAGGTTTTTAAAATAGTGTTGTACACAATAAAAGTTATTTGACTAAAACAAACAAAAACCTCAGTGTCTCCTTTGACTGGAAGATAAAAGAAAACTGCCTTGGCATTGCTTCAAAGGCTTTGTAAGGTTAGGCCTACCTCACCCTTTCCATCTTTATCTGTCTCCTTTCCCACTTACACGACCCACACACCTCAAGTATTCTCGTAACACTAAACCATTTGCTATTTCTAAAACTTCATTTTCAACTCCTCCTGGACTCCATTTCTTTCACATGCTGCCCCTGCTGCCTGGAATGGTGTGGTGGTCCCTGCCTTTTCCCAGGGCTCCTTCCACCCACAACTCTTAGAACATGACTTGTTGGACGAAATAACCACATAGTGCTCCCTTTCTCTGGCCATAGTGACTACTCCAGAGATGTGCACATCATCAAAGTACAGTCTTCTGAGGTCCTTCTCCAATTATTTTATCCTGGAGGGAACAGGAAAGCTGTCAAATTATGATTTCATTAACAGTAAAACCAGAGAGAATAAAGATGAGTCAGAAAACAGCACAGAAAGAAATAGCGACCATTTTAGTAGCAGCAAGATTCTGATTCCATTCACCAGAGTTCCGGGAAATATTCTATTTTCTATAGTTTTTTTTCTTCAATTCTATTAGCTCCAACGTCACCTGCCCTGGGAAGCCCTCTCTGACCATCTTCACCTCCGGTTCTTTACAAAGGTAGAGTCAGTCCCTGTTCTATATCACTATGCCTCTCTCATAAATAACACAAATCTAAAGTTATTTGTTTTACTTGTCTGCATTCTCAACTAGAAATATAAACTCTTAGAAGGCATGCATTTATATCAGGCCTAATGTATCCTTTGTGCTTAGCACACAAGAGAAGGCTGAACAGCTACGGAATGAATTATAAAAATGAACTAACCAGAAAGAGAATATAGAAACTGGATGAGAGCAGCAGTAAGTGAAGACAGCAGGGGAATTTAAAGTACTCCAAGATGAATATGTCAGTAATAACATGGTGCTGTTAAAAAATTAAGTATTATAAAAACTAAAATAGCTTTCATTTAACCAGCACATTATCTTAGCCCACTCAGGCTGCTGCTATAATAAAAATACGATAAACAGGGTGGTTTACAAACAAATAAGTTTATTAATATTTCTCAGAACTGTGGATGCCGGGAAGTTCAAGATCAAGGCACCTGCAGATTTAGGGTCTAGTAAGGGCTTTAAGGGCTTTCTCATATGTGGCACCTTCTCACTGTGTCCTCACATGCTGACAGGTGCAAGGTATCTCTCTGGGGCCTCTTTTATAAGGGCACTAATCCTATTCATGAGGGCTCCATGCTCATGACCAAACCACCCCTCAAAAGGCCCCATCTCCTAAGACCACTGCCTCCGTAATTAGGTTTTCAACATATGAATTGGGGTTGGGAACATCAACATTAAGACCACAGCATACGTGATGAGAAATAACATGTCAGTAATCACACTACTATTCAAGAAACATTGGTCCTTAAAATTGCACAACAGTTCGGCAGTTTGGAAACTTTATGGGGATGGTGGAAAAACAAAAGAGAATATTAAGAAAAAGACATGCAAACAAAATAAGGGAGGTATAATAATAATAGATAAAAACAAAACTTTTAGGACATTAAAGTAACTGAAGGTGTATAACTTGGTAAAATGAGGGGAGAAGGAGAGATAACAAGAAACATAAAACACAAGAAGCTAAAATATCTGCAGTAAAAAGGCAGATAACCTTAATGTAAGATTTTTTATTAGAATTAAAGTAAAATCGGTCGGCGGAGCAAGATGGCCGAATAGGAACAGCTCCAGTCTCCAACTCCCAGCGCGAGCGACACAGAAGACCGGTGATTTCTGCATTTTCAACTGAGGTACTGGGTTCATCTCACTGGGGAGTGCCGGACGATCGGTGCTGGTCAGCTGCTGCAGCCCAACCAGCGAGAGCTGAAGCAGGGCGAGGCATTGCCTCACCTGGGAAGCGCAAGGGGGAAGGGAATCCCTTTTCCTAGCCAGGGGAACTGAGACACACAACACCTGGAAAATCGGGTAACTCCCACCCCAATACTGCGCTTTAAGCAAACAGGCACACCAGGAGATCATATCCCACACCTGGCCGGGAGGGTCCCACACCCACGGAGCCTCCCTCATTGCTAGCACAGCAGTCTGTGATCTACCGGCAAGGCAGCAGCGAGGCTGGGGGAGGGGCGCCCGCCATTGCTGAGGCTTAAGTAGGTAAACAAAGCTGCTGGGAAGCTCGAACTGGGTGGAGCTCACAGCAGCTCAAGGAAACCTGCCTGTCTCTGTAGACTCCACCTCTGGGGACAGGGCAATAACAAACAGCGGAAACCTCTGCAGACGCAAACGACTCTGTCTGACAGCTTTGAAGAGAGCAGTGGATCTCCCAACACGGAGGTTGAGATCTGAGAAGGGACAGACTCCCTGCTCAAGTGGGTCCCTGACCCCTGAGTAGCCTAACTGGGAGACATCCCCGACTAGGGGCAGTCTGACACCCCACACCTCACAGGGTGGGGTACACCCCTGAGAGGAAGCTTCCAAAGCAAGAATCAGACAGGTACACTCACTGTTCAGAAATATTCTATCTTCTGCAGCCTCTGCTGCTGATACCCAGGCAAACAGGGTCTGGAGTGGACCTCAAGCAATCTCCAACAGACCTACAGCTGAGGGTCCTGACTGTTAGAAGGAAAACTATCAAACAGGAAGGACACCTACACCAAAACCCCATCAGTACATCACCATCATCAAAGACCAGAGGCAGATAAAACCACAAAGATGGGGAAAAAGCAGGGCAGAAAAGCTGGAAATTCAAAAAATAAGAGCGCATCTCCCCCGGCAAAGGAGCGCAGCTCATCGCCAGCAACGGATCAAAGCTGGACGGAGAATGACTTTGACGAGATGAGAGAAGAAGGCTTCAGTCCATCAAATTTCTCAGAGCTAAAGGAGGAATTACGTACCCAGTGCAAAGAAACTAAAAATCTTGAAAAAAAAGTGGAAGAATTGATGGCTAGAGTAATTAATGCAGAGAAGGTCATAAACGAAATGAAAGAGATGAAAACCATGACACGAGAAATACGTGACAAATGCACAAGCTTCAATAACTGACTCGATCAACTGGAAGAAAGAGTATCTGCGATTGAGGATCAAATGAATGAAATGAAGCGAGAAGAGAAACCAAAAGAAAAAAGAAGAAAAAGAAACGAACAAAGCCTGCAAGAAGTATGGGATTATGTAAAAAGACCAAATCTACGTCTGATTGGGGTGCCTGAAAGTGAGGGGGAAAATGGAACCAAGTTGGAAAACACTCTTCAGGATATCATCCAGGAGAACTTCCCCAACCTAGTAGGGCAGGCCAACATTCAAATCCAGGAAATACAGAGAACGCCACAAAGATACTCCTCGAGAAGAGCAACTCCAAGACACATAATTGCCAGATTCACCAAAGTTGAAATGAAGGAAAAAATCTTAAGGGCAGCCAGAGAGAAAGGTCGGGTTACCCACAAAGGGAAGCCCATCAGACTAACAGCAGATCTCTCGGCAGAAACTCTCCAAGCCAGAAGAGAGTGGGGGCCAATATTCAACATTCTTAAAGAAAAGAATTTTAAACCCAGAATTTCATATCCAGCCAAACTAAGTTTCATAAGTGAAGGAGAAATAAAATCCTTTACAGATAAGTAAATGCTTAGAGATTTTGTCACCACTAGGCCTGCCTTACAAGAGACCCTGAAGGAAGCACTCAACATGGAAAGGAACAACCGGTACCAGCCATTGCAAAAACATGCCAAAATGTAAAGACCATCGAGGCTAGGAAGAAACTGCATCAACTAACGAGCAAAATAACCAGTTAATATCATAATGGCAGGATCAAGTTCACACATAACAATCTTAACCTTAAATGTAAATGGACTAAATGCTCCAATTAAAAGACACAGACTGGCAAACTGGATAAAGAGTCAAGACCCATCAGTCTGCTGTATTCAGGAGACCCATCTCACACGCAGAGACATACATAGGCTCAAAATAAAGGGATGGAGGAAGATTTACCAAGCAAATGGAGAACAAAAAAAAGCGGGGGTTGCAATCCTAGTCTCTGATAAAACAGACTTTAAACCATCAAAGATCAAAAGAGACAAAGAAGGCCATTACATAATGGTAAAGGGATCAATTCAACAGGAAGAGCTAACTATCCTAAATATATATGCACCCAATACAGGAGCACCCAGATTCATCAAGCAAGTCCTTAGAGACTTACAAAGAGACTTAGACTCCCATACAATAATAATGGGAGACTTCAACACTCCACTGTCAACATTAGACAGATCAACGAGACAGAAAGTTAACAAGGATATCCAGGAATTGAACTCATCTCTGCAGCAAGCAGACCTAATAGACATCTATAGAACTCTCCACCCCAAATCAACAGAATATACATTCTTCTCAGCACCACATCGTACTTACTCCAAAATCGACCACGTAATTGGAAGTAAAGCACTCCTCAGCAAATGTACAAGAACAGAAATTATAACAAACTGTCTCTCAGACCACAGTGCAATCAAACTACAACTCAGGACTAAGAAACTCAATCAAAACCGCTCAACTACATGGAAACTGAACAACCTGCTCCTGAATGACTACTGGGTACATAACGAAATGAAGGCAGAAATAAAGATGTTCTTTGAAACCAATGAGAACAAAGATACAACATACCAGAATCTCTGGGACACATTTAAAGCAGTGTGTAGAGGGAAATTTATAGCACTAAATGCCCACAAGAGAAAGCAGGAAAGATCTAAAATTGACACTCTAATATCGCAATTAAAAGAACTAGAGAAGCAAGAGCAAACACATTCGAAAGCTAGAAGAAGGCTAGAAATAACTAAGATCAGAGCAGAACTGAAGGAGATAGAGACATAAAAAACTCTCCAAAAAATCAACGAATCCAGGAGTTGGTTTTTTGAAAAGATCAACAAAATTGACAGACCACTAGCAAGACTAATAAAGAAGAAAAGAGAGAAGAATCAAATCGACGCAATTAAAAATGATAAAGGGGATATCACCACCGACCCCACAGAAATACAAACTACCATCAGAGAATACTATAAACACGTCTGCGCAAATAAACTGGAAAATCTAGAAGAAATGGATAATTTCCTGGACACTTACACTCTTCCAAGACTAAACCAGGAAGAAGTTGAATCCCTGAATAGACCAATAGCAGGCTCTGAAATTGAGGCAATAATTAATAGCCTACCAACCAAAAAAAGTCCAGGACCAGATGGATTCACAGCTGAATTCTACCAGAGGTACAAGGAGGAGTTGGTACCATTCCTTCTGAAACTATTCCAATCAATAGAAAAAGAGGGAATCCTCCCTAACTCATTTTATGAGGCCAACATCATCCTGATACCAAAGCCTGGCAGAGACACAACAAAAAAAGAGAATTTTAGACCAATATCCCTGATGAACATCGATGCAAAAATCCTCAATAAAATACTGGCAAACCGGATTCAGCAACACATCAAAAAGCTTATCCACCATGATCAAGTGGGCTTCATCCCTGGGATGCAAGGCTGGTTCAACATTCGCAAATCAATAAACATAATCCAGCATATAAACAGAACCAAAGACAAGAACCACATGATTATCTCAATAGATGCAGAAAAGGCTTTTGACAAAATTCAACAGCCCTTCATGCTAAAAACGCTCAATAAATTCGGTATTGATGGAACATACCTCAAAATAATAACAGCTATTTATGACAAACCCACAGCCAATATCATACTGAATGGGCAAAAACTGGAAAAATTCCCTTTGAAAACTGGCACAAGACAGGGATGCCCTCTCTCACCACTCCTATTCAACATAGTGTTGGAAGTTCTGGCTAGGGCAATTAGGCAAGACAAAGAAATCAAGGGTATTCAGTTAGGAAAAGAAGAAGTCAAATTGTCCCTGTTTGCAGATGACATGATTGTATATTTAGAAAACCCCATTGTCTCAGCCCAAAATCTCCTTAAGCTGATAAGCAACTTCAGCAAATTCTCAGGATACAAAATTAATGTGCAAAAATCACAAGCATTCTTATACACCAGTAACAGACAAACAGAGAGCCAAATCAGGAATGAACTTCCATTCACAATTGCTTCAAAGAGAATAAAATACCTAGGAATCCAACTTACAAGGGATGTAAAGGACCTCTTCAAGGAGAACTACAAACCACTGCTCAGTGAAATAAAAGAGGACACAAACAAATGGAAGAACATACCATGCTCATGGATAGGAAGAATCAATATTGTGAAAATGGCCATACTGCCCAAGGTAATTTATAGATTCAATGCCATCCCCATCAAGCTACCAATGAGTTTCTTCACAGAATTGGAAAAAACTGCTTTAAAGTTCATATGGAACCAAAAAAGAGCCCGCATCTCCAAGACAATCCTAAGTCAAAAGAACAAAGCTGGAGGCATCACGCTACCTGACTTCAAACTATACTACAAGGCTACAGTAACCAAAACAGCATGGTACTGGTACCAAAACAGAGATATAGACCAATGGAACAGAACAGAGTCCTCAGAAATAATACCACACATCTACAGCCATCTGATCTTTGACAAACCTGAGAGAAACAAGAAATGGGGAAAGGATTCCCTATTTAATAAATGGTGCTGGGAAAATTGGCTAGCCATAAGTAGAAAGCTGAAACTGGATCCTTTCCTTACTCCTTATATGAAAATTAATTCAAGATGGATTAGAGACTTAAATGTTAGACCTAATACCATAAAAATCCTAGAGGAAAACCTAGGTAGTACCATTCAGGACATAGGCATGGGCAAAGACTTCATGTCTAAAACACCAAAAGCAACAGCAGCAAAAGCCAAAATTGACAAATGGGATCTCATTAAACTAAAGAGCTTCTGCACAGCAAAAGAAACTACCATCAGAGTGAACAGGCAACCTACAGAATGGGAGAAAATTTTTGCAATCTACTCATCTGACAAAGGGCTAATATCCAGAACCTACAAAGAACTCAAACAAATTTACAAGAAAAAAACAAACAACCCCATCAAAAAGTGGGCAAAGGATATGAACAGACATTTCTCAAAAGAAGACATTCATATAGCCAACAGACACATGAAAAAATGCTCATCATCACTGGCCATCAGAGAAATGCAAATCAAAACCACAATGAGATACCATCTCACACCAGTTAGAATGGCGATCATTAAAAAGTCAGGAAACAACAGGTGCTGGAGAGGATGTGGAGAAATAGGAACACTTTTACACTGTTGGTGGGATTGTAAACTAGTTCAACCATTATGGAAAACAGTATGGCGATTCCTCAAGGATCTAGAACTAGATGTACCATATGACCCAGCCATCCCATTACTGGGTATATACCCAAAGGATTATAAATTATGCTGCTATAAAGACACATGCACTCGTATGTTTATTGCAGCACTATTCACAATAGCAAAGACTTGGAATCAACCCAAATGTCCATCAGTGACAGATTGGATTAAGAAAATGTGGCACATATACACCATGGAATACTATGCAGCCATCAAAAAGGATGAGTTTATGTCCTTTGTAGGGACATGGATGCAGCTGGAAACCATCATTCTTAGCAAACTATCACAAGAACAGAAAACCAAACACCGCATGTTCTCACTCATAGGTGGGAATTGAACAATGAGATCACTTGGACTCAGGAAGGGGAACATCACACACAGGGGCCTGTCATGGGGAGGGGGGAGAGGGGAGGGATTGCATTGGGAGTTATACCTGATGTAAATGACAAGTTGATGGGTGCAGCACACCAACATGGCACAAGTATACATATGTAACAAACCTGCACGTTATGCACATGTACCCTACAACTTAAAGTATAATAATAATAAATAAATTTAAAAAAAAAAAGAATTAAAGTAAAATCTTTAGGTAATAATGCACAGAAAATCAATATTTCTCAAATAAGGCAGGGGGAGGCGGCATCTATGAGGTTTCAATATAAATAATGTTGTATTTGTTTTCATTTTCAGGGTAAGCTGAATAATCAATGAAAGCACCATTACTACAAGTTTTAATTAAGTTTGCTCCCCAGTTCAGGGACTGAATTTGCAGCTCCCATTGCCACTATGTAGTACCTTTTTTACTGTAATGTATTAATGGTAAAAGAAAACTGGGAGCTCTAAGACACAGATAAATTTGAACCAAGTAAAACCTGAATGGGGATGAAAAGCACATTATAAAAAACGTGTAGTATTCCGGATGGAGAAAGTACTGGGAAAATGAATCACCTCAGGGCAGACAGAAATATAAACACAACAGAGTGAAATCCAAAGACTCTGGGTCTATGGCAGTCAGGACCACAATCACCTTGTAAGCAGCAATTTGGTTTCAGAAAAATAACACTACTATTTTAAAGTACAGATGTTCTTTTGTATTGTGTTGGTTTTATTATTTTATTTGAAAGCTATATTATAATACATTTATAATTAGCTTTTTAAGTTGTACCACTACATTAAAAATAACATTTTAAAACACAAGATCTTAAAACAATAGTACAGAGAAGAAATAACTCCCCACTTTGGTTTTCCACATTTTCCTTCTAAAGGTTTTACTGTTACTCATGTTTGTGAAAAATAGCTCTTAAGCATTTTTTTAAAAATACCATGGGGCTAGAGGCAACTACTAAATTAGATAATCCCTTGATGTGTCTTATAATTCTCTGATTCTATAATGATAAAGACAGTACTGTGCTAGAAATGCTTGGTTTGCTTTCAATGGAGAGAGGGAGGCAAGGGATTGTAACAGCATTAAATATTCTGTCTAAAGTTGTAATTCAGTAATATAAAACATGTCCTAATTATACATTGTAATATTTTATATACCAAATATCTTTTTCCATTTCTATTTCCCTGAAGTTTAGAATAAATAAAAATAACTTTTTATGTCTTACCTCATAGAAAAACACTATAAAATCATTATCAGAATATATAATTCACTTTAGCCAAATTTTTATATAGGAAGGAAACTTAAAATGGGGAGGTACGACAAATAAAAAATAAATTTTTAAAAGTTCTGTACAGACAGAGCTGAAACACTGTAGAGAAGAAGAAATTAACATATACTACACTCCCACCAGGCTAGGTGTGTATTTTTTTTTCCAAAAATTCAGCAAATATGTGTTGAGAACCTATATGTGGCTTCAATATTCCAAGAACTAGGAATGCAACTGTGACTATAACCCATATTACATGCCATCAAAGAAATGAGAGGCTAAAGGAAAAACAAGAGAAATAACAAATTTCTATTTGCTGTAATAGCATAAAAGGGGAGCATGAAAATTACAGTCTAAAATATCAAGCATTGAGCTTAGCCTACCTTATTCTCTACCCTCACAAACACCTTGTGATGTGGATACTCTTATTCCAGTTTTACTGATGAGAAAATTATGATGCATTTGTCTTAAATCATGACTTTGCTCTACTTACTTTCTAGCTTCCTCAAATTTTCCATACATTGTGTCTTTAATTAGTGGCTTCTATATTTTTCACTTTGCTCAATAACATGTGCTCTCTTATCTTCTCAGCCAAGTTCATTGGAAAAGTAAACTGCATTTTGTCAAATTGCTCACCTCCAAATCAATCCTCTGAAATGTGGCTTCTAACCCTACCATTTCACACTAATTGCTCTCAGTTCACTGATAACCTCCAAACTCTATGGATGATATCTAATTTTAATTCTTTTTGACCTCTCAGTGCTATTTGACCCTTTGAATCACTCCTTTTATCCCTTTGAATATTTGACCCTTGGAATCACCCTTTGCAACTCCTCTCTTGGTTTCTAGAACACCACTCTGCTTTGCTTTTTTTCCTATTTTCACTTTTTACTAAGTTTCCTCACTCCTCTCTCTCTCGCCAATATGCTAAAATAACAATGGGCTTTTAATTATAGTCATCCCTCTAGTTTTAATCTCTATAGTTCATCATCCATATTGTTGTAAAAATGATTTTCTAAATCACAAATCTCATCAGATCACTTCTTCATTAATGCATGGGAATAGCTTGTGATCTAATGAAAATAATTTGTAGACACTCTATTTCAAAACACCCTAGCAAATTGCAGTCAAGATTTGGGTTACAAAGGATAGAGACTGACTCTGGTTAACTTGAGCAGACAAAAATTTATTAGAATGTTATCTCACCAAGTGATCAGTAAGTTTGGACAACCAAGCTCCAACAAGAATCAAAGGAGGAAACACCAAAATGCCTACCACAGGAATACTCTCTGCTTATAATTACCCCATTGTTACAATGGTCACTGGACACCAATGACCTCATGAACAGTTGTTCACTACCTTGTCTCTAAACTCTTGAATTCATTGCAAATATATTGAAAAATCTCTACTGAACCTTCCCACGTGTGGTCACTCCCACAAATTGTAAGCCTCAGCAGAAGGATTTAACGTGTCACACACAGGTCAGCCACAGAGAGAGGGAGTAACTCCCCACTTCACCATTCATACTGGATAGCCAGAACCTGCCACCTACCTTTTACAAGATACCCCCCAAAGAAGAATTGCATTTGTATGGTAGGCAATTGATAAAAGTTAATTGCACATTCCCATATGGCTCAACCAAATTAAGTTCCCTAAAGCTAAAGAAAAAAGAAAAGGCATTAAGAAGTTTAAAGAAATAATTGTTAAGTATAAAATAAGATAGAATTGGCACAAACGATCTTTTCCCCTTATATCCCACACATAGATCTGACGCCCATGAAGATATTTTCTTAAGAGTAGATGGAACTTATGAGAGATATCGTATTACCAACCCAACATGACTTGCTTTTCCCCGTGAGTTCATTCTTAGTTGTTTTCTTGTCCTCATAGGTAACAAGGCTTGAGGTTCAATTAAGACTCAAAACCTCACTAAATAAGAAGGATACTTACCAAGAGAACCCTACTAACCAAGACTCAAATCCTTATGGTACTTTTTCTATTGCTCACTCCCCCAAACTCTAAGCCATAAAATTAAAATCAACATTATATGGGATATTCTTCCTCAAGTCCATTAAATCAGAAATGAGGTATTAAGTAGAGGATGTTTATCTCTCTTTGGGTCATCAGATTTACCAATGTAAGAAATAAAAATATTTATCTTGCTAGATCCTGATAGTCAATAAAAATTAATTCTAATGTATGGTATATTTAAATAAAAACAATTATCCGAACCTCAAATGTCATTAGAGTTAGCACTTCCCTTTTTGGGAATTGAGGGGAAAAAAAAATATATATATATATTATTCTATAGAACAGTTCAGCAGAGTTCTTAGATGTTATATTTTCTTTAATTCATGTTCTCAAGTGTAAACATGAACAGAACTTTAAGAAACTCTCTAATAATGTACAGCTTCCTGTGACTTAAAACCAAGTCTCCCCATTGCTTAAAGGACCATGCTCCTTTTTATGGTCACAGAAGCCTCCTGGCCTAAAATCTAGAGTTGTCTTTTACCATTTCCTTCATTTTTCTTTCAGTATGTTTCTTTTTTTTTTTTTTTTTTTTTTTGAGACAGAGTCTCGCTCTGTCACCCAGGCTGGAGTGCAGTGGCCGGATCTCAGCTCACTGCAAGCTCCGCCTCCCGGGTTTACGCCATTCTCCTGCCTCAGCCTCCCGAGTAGCTGGGACTACAGGCGCCCGCCACCTCGCCCGGCTAGTTTTTTTGTATTTTTAGTAGAGACGGGGTTTCACCATGTTAGCCAGGATGGTCTTGATCTCCTGACCTTGTGATCCGCCCGTCTCGGCCTCCCAAAGTGCTGGGATTACAGGCTTGAGCCACCGCGCCCGGCCTTTCAGTATGTTTCTAACAACATTATGTTCTAAGAATATTGAACTACCTGCAGTTTCCCAAACTCATTATGCTGTTTCTAGTCACATACCTTACCACTACCTAGAATGACCTAGGCTGATTAGACCTTCTAATTAAATATCTTGCAAAAGCATCCTTGTAAAGGTTTCTCTTTCTTGTCTCCTGGGTATGGGATGACTAATCATTTCTTTGTTCTATTTCTTTTTCACATGCATATTTCTATTAATCTATTAATCTATATACTATAATCTATGTACTATAATTCTATTAATCTATATACTATAGTTTGTCATAACTGAAGTCTACATCTTACCAATTGTTACATCTCCAGCTTCTAGCACAATGCCTTGCACATAGTGAACTGTCAAATACACAACAGATCAAATAACTGTTTGACAGCATCTCCAGTTTCTCTTTCCCTCTGCTTTTCATTCCTTTTATTAATTTCACTTTGATATTTTCATGCCCTCACTGTCTAGTTCTTTTCACCTTGTATTCTACCCAGAAAATTACATCTGAAATTTTACATCTCTGTATCTGATTCATGTATTATTTTTTAACTCTATAGTTAAAAAACCAGAGTCCTCACTATTTAATGACAGTTTGAGAAGGTGTTTTGAATCAAATTCAAAATGAATTTTTGAATAAATTATATTCTCTATACAATCTGAATAGCATATGAAAGACATTTTCTGTAAGTAAATTTGATCTGCACATTTGATAGTGTTGTCAAACATAAAAAGTATCCTAAAGGTCTTGGAAATATGGTGAAGTTCAATAGTATTCAAGATTTTCATGTAAAATCTTTTCTTGTATAATTAACTATGGGCTTTAATAGCCCTTGCATAGTTTATGTTAAGCAGCTATCAAAAAGTAACTTTTGCAGTGTTTAGTAAATGGCTTTAAGGCCTCCATAAACTAAATAACCCTCTACTACAGTTTTTTAAACATTTGGAAATTATGGATACCCTTGAAAGTGAATATTATTTTTGTTTTGAAATCAATCCAATTTCTTATTCTTTTGAGTCAGTCAAAACTTGATTTTCTTCAGTCTTCTCCTTTTCACAGATGCTGTTATTACTATCTTTCTCTCTTTTAAAAGTAAGATAATCAACTATTAAAGGGCAGTGTTCCAAGGTATGCTAGCATCTGAGGCTGTCTCTGTAACTAAATCAAATGGACTGAATGATTGTAAGAAAGGACCCAAAGTGCATTGTTTTAGCCCTAGAACTTGTGAGGTTTGCAAATCAGTTTATTGTGAAGTATTTCTAGAACCTGATGTATTTGAACAGAGAATATATTGTGTATAAACTTTCTTAAAAAGCAATAATAAGAATTCATTTTGGTTCCTGGATTCACTTTATGTCATTAATATTTAACATGACAGAATCAAAGTTAGGGCCAACACAAGACCTTTATAACTCAGGATCCCCACCATTTTGAAAGCAACAGATTCTTCTTACAAGTATAACAACATGTTGTTTAATTTGTATTTTTCTCTTTGTCCCATAAAAGGAAATGAACTCATTTCACAGAGGTTATTGATTGAATTCATTGCTTTAAAGGAGGTGGACTTTGAAAGGCATTATGCTTGAAATAGGACTATCTTGGTAGATATAATTTCAGTGGAACATTTAAATTTCTCTACAGAGTATATGGGGAAATAGATTACTGCCTTTCATTGATTCACTATCTAGAATTTTCCTCTTTGAAAATTATAGTCTAGGGCCGGGCGCGGTGGCTCACGCCTGTAATCCCAGCACTTTGGGAGGCCGAGACGGGCGGATCACAAGGTCAGGAGATCGAGACCATCCTGGCTAACACGGTGAAACCCCGTCTCTACTAAAAGTACAAAAAAAACTAGCCGGGCGAGGTGGCGGGCGCCTGTAGTCCCAGCTACTCAGGAGGCTGAGGTTGGAGAATGGCGTAAACCCAGGAGGCGGAGCTTATAGTGAGCCGAGTTCGCGCCACTGCACCCCAGCCTGGGTGACAGAGCAAAGACTCCATCTCAAAAAAAAAAAAAAAAAAAAAAAAAAAGAAAATTATAGTCTAGAAAGTTATTTTTATTCCTACTATTTAAAAATTTATCATTTTGGGCACACTCATCCCTTAGTTTCTATGATTTCTTCTCATTTACAAACTTAGGTGCAATGCTGTTATTTATTTTATCACCCTAAGCAATATGAACATTCAAAACTATTGACAATCCAAAGATCATATAAAAATCTGGATTATATGAATTTTCTGATGCTGGTCTCCATTTCACAATGTTCCTGAATACTCTCCCTGTCATAAGAACAGACATTCTTTGTTGTGCACAATGTTCCATACAAAGACATTTATAAACAGATTCTTATAATACTACTGTAAAAAATATCAATTTTGGCATGCTCTTTTAAGCAGAGACAAAACAGATATATAGTGAGGAGGATTCAGTAGCAGAGAACAAAAATAATGTAAATTTTGTGGAATCAGAAAATACATCTTACAAAAACAAATATAAAACTCTGAAGAAATAATGCAATTTACTTAGGTAAAATATGAAATTGGATAGGATGTTGAAAGTTATGTACCCAAATAAGATTATCTTATCTTCACCGAAATGTGAATATCTGAAGAAAAGCAACATATATTGAATTTTAAAATAATAGATTTTTCAAAGAAATAGACCAGATTATATCATACAGTGCTTGATGACCAAAATTAGATTAATTTTATTGGAATTAAAAAATTATAGCACTACCTGGAATCTGGCCATTAATCTAAAATAAATTTAAAAAAAAACTTTCAAACTCTATAATATGCAATTTCATACATGTATCAATAAATTATTCTACATAAAAGAAAGAAAATTAACTGCCTACATTTAATATTAGGACTGAATTACTAAGTACAAGTTGATTTAAATGTAATTGAAAATAGTATGGTCTATGTCTTTATGCACAAAAATGATAAATCATAAGCAAAATTAAGAAGGTATCCTGAATTAACATGCCTTTAAAATGATCAGATATAATATGTTTCAACTATAAAACTCAGGTATAGGGTAAAGATGTCAGATATGGAGAAAAAAATCCCTATGCTTCAGTTTTAGCACTAGACCTATAATTTTGGAACTTTGAATAAGCCATTTAATTTCTCAATTTGAGTCATCCATTTACTAAAAGAGAATATGTTTCTTCGGCACAAAGAAGCTGAAAGTACTTTATAGATTACACAACGCATGGTAAATATAAGGAAACAAGCTGTTACAGTAAAGTAGAGGTAATGAATCCTTTTTACTCCATACAGTAGTCATTTATTAAATATTTTACAGAAGAATCGGTTTCAATTATAATCATTGAATTTTGTGGGGTTTTCTTGTTTAGAAGTCTGCTAACTTTTGTCAATGTTGATTTCTTATGTTAAATCCTTCAGTGAATGTATGGTGTTAAATACATTCTGATTATTTGGTTCACATTTTTTGAAATCTAGACGTACCTATATTATAAATAATAAAGAACCAAAGTTATTATCTAAATAACTCAATAACAAAGACGTTACATTTTATATGTAAAATGACTTTAGTTATTTATTGAAAGCTGCTTTTATAAATGTGTCACTATGTATACACAACACACACATAAATGTACTTTATTTTCCGTAGTAACTTCCACTAATTAAAAATCACCTTATGATACATATTCAAATTTTATTAACATTTAATGCAAAGAAATAGACGAGTATAAAAGTGTTACATTATGTAGAGATAATATTAACATCAAGTAGTTTTAAATAAAAATATAAACATTTCCAGGACTTACAAACATATTTATTATGATATGGTAAATATTGTTCATATTGTATATGTTTAAGCTTCATTACTCTGCAAATATAACAATTATTCCACATACTAAAAAACTTGGCTCAGTATCAGTCATATTTAGGATACAGATTACTTCTCAGATACATAGTTCAAATTTCATATAGCCAATTTAACTTTAACAATTTTTAATTTGTGTTCTTTGAATTCAGTCAAGCATTAACAGAATACACTAAAATTGAATCAATACAATTCCTTCTGTCTTGACAGTAGCAATTTATGTGCTAACATTCATTAAATTAAAACTTTTATGTAACTTTGCCTTTTAGCTTCTTTGTGTAATGTCTTCATTGCAAAATATGATTTTAAGTAGTAATTTCAGAATTTTTGTTAATCGATTACTCTCTTCAGTCTGAATAAACCTATTTACTTTGGACTTTTTGCAGTAGAAATTAGTAGCACATTAATAAAAACAAAGAAATGAGTATTATTAGAATATAACACTAAGAGAAACCAAAGGAAAATTCTTATTCTTAAGGATTAAAATTCCTATTAAGAATTCTTATTTCTAGTTTAAATTCTTATTAAATTCTTATTCTTTGCATTACAAAGAATAGTGGCCAACATAACTATTATATGTATACTGGATACAAATATTACACATGGCTGATAACAAAGGCAATCTTTTTCCCTGTTGAACCAAGGTTAAAAATTAGTAATAAAGATAAGAATCAACAACACGCATGTATCTATCAAATGTACTGACTGACGAACTCAAGAAAATCAATGCCTTTGTGTATCGATTTTATTATTTGAACATGTCCTTCTCATCAAACAGGCTTTATTCTAAGTATTGTAGGTATGTTCCACACTAATTGAGTGCTTATATTAAAAAAGAGGTAACTTTGAAATGTGCATACAGAAAGACTCCATAGATATTTCTCACTATTGGGTATGTTTCAAGATAATAAAAATGACCTGGGATTAATATTAAAATAGTTGAATACATTTTTATTCTTACCATAAATAAATGACCTCAGTTAGAAGAAATTCCTAGAGATTAGTGACCAACTGAGGTTAATGGCCTGAGACTATACTTTAGGCAATTAACTCCGCCCAGCTATTCATTAATCCCCAGGAAATGCCCAGGTCTACAACTGTTACTGCTTAATTATAACCCAAATGGAACCATGAGAGATAAAACTAGCAATTTGATTGGCTAATGTACAAGAATGAAGTTCTCCATGACTGCTTTGTATATATCAATTAAAATTGCATCACCCTTAAAAAAAAATCCACATGGCGGTATTTCTTTTCTATTTTCAGTTTATAATAGCAATAATGACTTCAATGCTGGGCATTTTCTGGAAATTAATGGCCAGCAGATGTTAATGGCCCTTGGCTGTACCTTGAGCCATCTACTCCTCCCTGTTAGTCATTAATCCTATGAAATGCCCAGCTATTGCTTAATTAACTTTACAGTGCAGTTAATGCAGATATGACACAATGGTAAAATTTTTATTTATAAGCTTCCAAAGAAAAATAAACCTTCAACTCTAAAAATACTTATAAAAATTAGTTTCAAACTTCTGAAACTTACACTGAAAATTAAGAATGGGAAGGACCATGGGAGATAATGTATTTCAGACTGCACTTCAGACGACCTCAACTACCTTCAAGGAAGGAGATTCTAGCCCATGGTAAAATATTATCCTATTTCCCTTAGTTACTTATTTCTATTGTTATTTAATATCATCATGTTTGTCAAGATTGTTTTTTCCTCATTAAAACCTTGTTAAAACAAAAAAGAAATAGTACTGTTCTTCTGTAACAAAATCCCCTTTCTCTCACCCATGTGCTTTTCCTCTGTGTCCTGTGATTCAGTTTGCAAACAGTTCCAGAAGTGGGAATTACTTACTTGTGTCAGAGTGGTTTAAACTTGGTAAGTTTTAGCACCTGTTCTTCCTCAAAAGAAGAAAAGAAATTGCTTTAAATTATGAACCCACTATCTTATTTGCCTATTAAAAGGGCATTTTCAACCCTACTAGCAACTAATTAAAGGAACATTGTATGTGTCTTAAACCACCTGGTCCCCAAGTTGATATTGACAAATCTATATAGGTATTGACAAAGCTGTATATAGCTGAAACTTTTTCAGTTAATAAATACTTGGCCCCAGTAGAAATGTACCTGAAAAGGCACGTGCTTTGCTTCACCTGACAGCATTTGTGAGAACCCCATTGATGCCTAAAATTAGCCCTGGCACATAATTACAGCCTTCAGGAAAGATCAGCTCCAGAATACATTATCTTTCCTACAAAATCAAGATCCCTTAAATTACACAGACGAATGTCATACAGGTACAGAATTGTAAACTTAGGATTCATTTTTACCTACTAAGCATATGGATTGCAAAGATAACAGTGTAATATGTATTTACTATTTATGGTGCTTAATAATTTATACAGCTCTCTATGATTACTTATTTTTGCTAATTCTCCCTCACAAAAATAACCAGAAATTTGTGATTTTTTAAATTATATAAAGTGCTATTTCCCTATATTTGGTATCAGTTGATATGGCATCAAGTAGAAGTTTTTATCAAATTTTCAAAGATTCTCTTAGATAAATCTTGGTATTTTGGTTGAATAATAGTTATCCAATTGTAGTAATGATCAAATTGCAGTTACTAAACTTTCAGAGATTGTCTTAGAGAAATCTTTAGGATGAATGAAAACATTTCAGGCAGAAAACCAGAAATAAAGAATCAGTCTAAAAATGGAAAAGACAAAGTATATTGATGGTTGGCTCACCTGGTCAAAAAAAAAAAAAAAAAAAAACATACATCATGTAGATTAATGTATATTTTATTCTTCATGTGCATGTACATGAGTGCACACACATACACATATATAATCAATTGAAGTCATTCATGCATCTTCAATGGATCACACCATTACCTGCAAATATTATTGTTGCTAATTGGACAAAGCATTAAAAAAGTAGACTCTGATAAAAATTTACTAGTGTTATATATTGAACAGACATCGGGCAACCCAAAATTCTGATGAACTAGAGCTCACAAGAGTTATTTTTTAACCTTTCCTAATGCACATATTATAATGGGAGACTACTATAAGTTAAAATTTTGTCCTCGTGCAACATTCATGATACATTATTTGAAAATACTGGTAAATAAGCATTTGATATACAAGCTTCATTTTCCCAAGTTTTAGAAAATTTGCCAGTCTCCACAAGTCCTCAAGAATAAATCTATCTCTATGCTGACTTCATGAAATTATTTTGAAGGAAAATAATATGGTTTACAGTTATTAATTTTTTTTCCTAATCCTGCTTATGTTCTGTATCCTGCATTTTCTCTTCTGTTTCTTGGATCACAGTCAATACTTTATTTGCTTTTTAAAAATATCTATATTTTTTGGCCAGGTGAGGTGGCTCACACCTGTAATCCCAGCACTTTGGGAGGCCAAGGCAGGTGGATCACCTTAGAGATCAGCCAGGCCAACATGGTGAAACCCTGTCTCTACTTAAAAATACGAAAATTAGCTGGACGTGGTGGCATGTACCCATAATCCCAGCTACTCAGAAGGCTAAGGCAAGAGAATCACTTGAACCCAAGAGGTTGCAGTGAGCCGAGATCACACCATTGTACTCCAGCCTGGCTGACAAGAGCGAAACTCCATCTCAAAAAAAAAAAAAAAAAACTATATTTTTAAAAGTTAAACAAATTTAAAAAAAACAATATTTATAGTCACCTATTTGAATACTACTTTTTATTTAATTATGTTTATTTTGAGACAGGCTCTCACTCTGTTGCCCAGGCTGGAGTCCAGTGATGTGATCTTTTTATTATAAATACTGGTTTTATTCTGTTTTTCTTTATCAAAATGAGATTCAATGTTAATTGAGAATTCTCATATTTGAATCCTCAATTTTCTGTCTAACACCACCTGCTGAAGACATGACAGTGCAATGATATAAGCAGTGTGAATAGTATTGATAGATTGAACATGAATAAACTTTTAGCCAAATACCTCTGGTCAATGATATAAGTTATCTGGATGAGGGTCTGGAAAGCCAACCACCTTTATTTTCAATCTCCTTTTGGTACATGCAAGTCCTATATTCTAGTTTCGTTTCATGAAGGAAATATTACTCTTCCCTTCACAGCTTATCTAAAGAGTCAATTAGTCAAATAAATGACTACAAGATCTATGAAAGAAATAAAAAAAGATCTTCACATGTATACAATTCCAAGAATACCTAAGGACACAATACAGCAGGTGGAACACTGGAGTCCAGTGACCAAATTCAGCCAGTTAATGTGCTGCTTTTCCTGCATAGACAGTAAACATTGAATAAGTTGTAGACATTTTAAACTTGGGTATATTTACATTAAATTTCATATTTCCAAATGTATTATTTGAAATATTACTAAATTTTTAACAGTTAATTGGCACTGTATAGAGTCCTTCCCTTTAGATAGGACCAGCACTCAGTTCCTACCACTCTTACTGCTTCCCTAATGTATTTTATTTAGCCAATCATTATTAACATTTTTATCCTACAGAGAAACAAAAGTCTTCATAATTGTGTGTGTGTGTGCATATCTATGTGTGTGTGTATGTGCATAGCCATGGGCACAATAGGATTTCTGATGAGTGTAAAGATTTTGTAATAACCTCTTCCCCAACTTCCTGCAAATCCCTTTTTTGAACCTCCAGTCTTTCAAAGTAAAGTATCCAAGGATCAAAGAGGCTACAGCTTTACTAAGCAAAGACAGAGATTAATTTTTCTTGGTTTTTAATGTTGTAGAGTGACTTAACATTTCCCAACTTGACTAATTTACCATTATATTTAAGCTATTTAAATCCTAAAATCTATTAGAATATGCTTCAGCCAATGTAGAATAAAGAACTAGAAACTCCTCTCGACCTCCAGAAGACTCTCCAAAGGATTCAGATACATTCCTATTGCAAAAACAGTTCAAGTATTTTCAGTTAACTTCTATTATTTTCACTTTCATATATATTCCACATAGGGACAGGATTTTCATCATGATTAATACTTTTAGTCTAAGCAATTATGATTCATTATATTCTTTCATTCTTGGAGTCACCCAAAATGCAGTGAAATAATGTTTTTATGAAAATACATTAATATTTAGACATTTTGGGAAATACATCAGGATATTTGAGAATTCTACAAGAAATGTTTCATAATCTTTACATTCCCTACCAGTCCATCTACAAAAATGTGTTTTTCTTCAGCTTGAGAGATCCTAACTAATAGTAGTAATTAATTAATTATTAGTGGTCTAATGAAGGAGACATATACAGGGGCAGTACATCTCTAAACCAGCTGAACATCAGAATATTCTTGAATAACTACAAAAATATACTCCTAAGCCCTATCTTTGAAGATTGTGGACAAGTGGATCTGAGTAAATCAATAAATCAGAATATCGCACAGCAGGGTCGTGACAACAGTATTTTATTTAAAGATCTTCATGTAATTATAATTTCAGTAGGCTTTGCTGGACCAGATAAAAGCAATAACATGAAAATTCCTTTCCTGAATTATTCAGATTATATTCATAAAATGAAAGTTCTTAGTTCAAGTAATCAGTTGTTAATTGGCTATGTTGAAACTGCATTAAATGCCACAGTAGTTTCCTAAGAAGTAGTTCCCATCCTTGAGGACTCTATGGTCTAAAACAGGAAGTGGTAAGACTTCCTATGCATTAAATAGTATTACAAAGTTCATTTCAGTAATTTGTTATTATCTATAATATTAAATATATAAAGTGCTAAATCTCTGTGAATCCTTTCTTGTTTCATAGTGGTTAGGTAGTACCAGCTTAATGAAGACCTTGAAATTGAAGCAAAATGTTTTATAGATTTTACCCTTGATGTAATAATCAAAGAAATACTTTTCAATGTGGAGGAATCAGGTATAAACCCAGTGTTCCCTATTTAAATAATTATTTAGAGACATGAGAATATTTAGTCAGCAACAGCTGTTTCAGTAGCTTAGCTGTGAGCCTGTGAGAATTTGGATAGGAACGATAGCCCTAATGGAGATAAAGGTACTGGTATAAGAAATTTGCCAAAAGATGACTGACAGAAAGAGGAGGATGATAGCATAAAATCAATAACTGTAACCATCCATGTCTGAAGGAATGTTGAAGTGGTGGTTCCCTTGGCAGAGAGGAGAACATAGAAATTTGGTAAAGAAGCTAGTCTGGTGAGGAAATTGGATTGGTTCAGATCTGTTGAAGTTAAAGTGATGGGACACACTTAACTGGAAATATTCAGAGGATAACTGCAGATGTAGAAAAGGAGCTCAAGTAAAAAACTGAAGATAGAGAAAAGAATAGGGATTTATTCATCCTGTCTCTGTGCCTCAAGTCTCAGTTATAATTCATATGACAAAGGTCACCCAATAAGTGATTTCTCATGAGATGACACCATACATTAACACACGTTAAATACAAAACATGTTGAACACTGATTGCTAACATATAATCCCTTTCCCCGGAATTTATTTTTTTTCTCACAGAAACAATAAAGTCTAGTTCACAAATAAATGGTGACTTTAGCATTTCAAACTTACTTTTTATTGATCAAATGAGTAAAAGGATATAGACTGCCTCAGGTAAATTATCTACCATTTCACTGAAGCAATTTCTTTGCATGGTCTTTCTGTATTTATTTTACAGGTTTGCATAATAAGGATTCAGATACACAGTTGAGCTCTCCTTCCTTCGGGCTGGTTACCTAGCTGTCCTAATCACCCGGTAATTAAAATAAAACCCACTCCAGATAATTGGCAGTTTTCTCTAATTGAAAACTGGGTAGACAATAATTTGGCCTAGGGAAATGCCCTACTCTCATACTGTAATATGAATTACCATCTGTTCATTAAATTAGTCATTGTAAAATGTTAACATACAAATGACTACTACAGGGCTATTCTTAAAGTGGCCCTAACATTTCATAATTTTTTTTCATTTTGTTGACTCACCTATTTCTTTCTAGGGAAGAATAAGGAAATATATTCTAGGGTTGATGGCAGGAAGGGGCAATAACTTTTGTCCCACAAAGCAGACATGTTTAGAATATTTAGAATATCTAACCTTGCTACACAAAGTATTTGCTTTCTAGTGAATATATGAACATTGAACCAAGAAGATAGAACAAATTACACAAAAATACACAATCCATCTATTAATACACAGCTGAGAGATCCCAAATTCTTCACATGATGCTACACATTTACTCTCAGTGGAAGTAAAAGAGGAAAAGAAAGAGATTGAAGACAGCAACCTGCTAATCTTAGAAAATGTCCAGTAGTTCAGAAAATTCTTAGAATATACCTGGCAAATATTGAGAAAGTATTCTAACTCTTCAATACATAACTCTGTTCTTCCTTAAAGGGTGATTTCATTTGTGTGAGAAAAGGGGGAAAGTTCATAAATATCAAAAGACACTCAAGAGGACAATAGATATTATCAAAGGAGCAACCTGATTTTGTGTTCTCTGTAGACAGACAGGTAAGCTACACAACTCTCTTTTCACACACATCTGTACACAGCAAATAACACCAGTAGCAGAGTCTTTAATTAGAGAGGACAAAGACACAGAGCCACACATCTAATGACACAAAGTATACCAAAGCAGCATGAATATATTTTCCTTTCCTGGTCATAGTCAATCCTAGCATGAAAAGAATGTTTCCCCAAAAGTTGTCTGTGTTGACTTTCTGCTGACATCTTAGGATGCCTGATTTATCTGTTTGCTGGCGTAGAGTGAGCCTTGTGAAATGTATAACAGAATTAGAATATAAACTGATGATGCTTCAGACAAGGTCAAACCCTGATCCATGTAAATACTCATCAAGTGATTAGGTAGAAATTATTTAAGACACTGGATAAGTCAAACAATAGCTCAATAGCTGCATAACAAATCCAGGGAAACAGAACAGCAGTGAAAGTGAGGAAAACTCCCAACCCGACTTCATTGACCAGCCACAGAAAAGATATTTTCAGGATTTTTTATTTAAAACACAAATATTTGTAACAGGGATTAAGTATAAACCCTGAAAATCATACCTGTCTTGAAATATTTGCTCCAGTCTAAGCATAGAATAATCACTCTAACTGCTACCTACCATTCACTGCCCACTGCAATGAAAAGACTGAGCTCCATCTTGGACTTTCTTCACAGAACCTGACATAAACTTTAGTGTACTCTAGAGACTTTGTAGTAAGATGTTATGTTTCAATACAAAGACAAACTTCATAATAAATCATTTTATCAATCAAGATGGAGAAAGTTATTGAAATATAAAACTATAAATTAAATGATCAAAATGTATACATGGCCAAAAACCTGGGGTCTCTGAAAGTTAAACAGAAATCTGAATTTTACTCAGTTATTAAAATAAATATTTTATATTTTTATACTTAGTTTTAATGTATTTTTCTCAAGATAATTTTTTATATAAAAACAAGTAATACAAAATCATGTTATTTCTGTTAATTAATGAAAAGTTGTGCTTTTCCTGTAAGTAAATTCTCATGGATTATTTACACTATAAATCCTATGACATTAAAGTATGGAGCACATTTTTCTCCTTTATTAATGTATAACTATATAATAAGCTATAGCTTATTATGCATAAAATATTTCTCTTTTTTAAAAACTGCTCTGGTGTTGAACTAAGCTAATATCAAATTAAATTATATTTATTACGAATCATCATAGAATAAAGTAGTGTATTACTTAACAATAAAAACTAAAACTATCATTTTCAAATGTTTAAATTTGCCCTGTATTGTGCTGGGCAATTTATACAAATTATATCATTTAATATTTATATTACTCCTGTGAGGTAGGTATTATTTTCCTATTCTATAACTTAGCATACTATGGCAAATAGAAGATTAATCATTTATTCAATATCACTTGGCTCAAAAATGACCAAGCTATATTTTTACCTTAAGGCTGACTGACCACAAATCAAAATCTCTCTGCTACAACAGAACCTTCCGTTGTTAAATTTCCTACAGCAGAGACTACTTGTTGTTAATCAAACCCAATTCTAAGCACACAGCTTGACCATATTTCTCTTAGAGTTGGGTATGTCAATGAACTAAATTGTAGCCAAGAGAATATGGGGAAAAAATAACATATGTCATTTTTTGTCTAAGAGCCAAACTTAACTCTTAGAAACATCCCACCTGCCACCTTCCATTCTTTCTTTTTTGTTTTTTTGAGATAGGGTCTGACTCTGTCACCCTGACCAGGTGCAGTGGCACCATCAGGACTCACTGCAGCCTCAATCTCTTGGGATCAGGTGATCCTCCTACCTCAGCCTCCTGAGTAGCTGGGACTATAGGAACATGCTACCATGTCCAGCTAATTTTTTGTAGAGACAGGGTTCTGCCATGTTGCCCAAGCTGGTCTCTAACTCTTGGGCTCATGTGATCCACCCACCTCAGTCTCCCAAAATGCTGGGATTACAAACACAACCTTCCATTCTTTTTCCCCTATTTGGCTGCAGAATTTCACCAGGCTATGCTGAGAATCTGGTGAAAATGGTCCTAGGGAGCAGTTCAGTCAGAAATATCTGCATGGAACTGTTATGTCATGAGAAATAAACTCTTACTGGATTAAGCTACTGTAATACAGGGTTTTTGTTGTTGTTGTTTTGTTCTATCAGCTGGTATTACTCTTAACTTCTACCACTTATATCATTTTAGAGTTGCCAAATCAAAATATGACTACAAGTTAAGGTTTTTAATTAAAATCTCTCAGTTAAAACTTAAAATATATTTCCCTGCCAGTCTGAATGTTGTCCTCCACAACATCCAGTAATAATATGGCCTCTTTTCCTGCTGGCAAACACAGGTGTTAAGTAAAAATGGTAACATAAAGACAGAAAATCCAGATGAATTGCATTTATATCATTTATATCACTTCAATGGCAAACAGCATCTCAATGCAATTTTGAAGTGATGTCTAGATACTTTTTCTTACCAAATTCAGGTGTCAGGAATAATAAATGAATCATTTACTTGATGCATATAATACTTTAAAGCAATCAGTGAAAGCCCTCAAAGGGAAAAAGCAACAGCATACTCAGTAGCATATCATCATTTGAAGTTGATATAACAATGCTGACAAGTACAAAAGATAACTACTTTGTTCTGTCATGCTGTGTCATGTTGTAGAAAACACAAAGCATTATGTGACCTTTAGAGGAACAGTCAAAAGTAGCTTACTTTGTGGTATTTACCACGGGTGTTTTTGAATTTTTGAAGGTCCTGTATTTTGCCAGTTACAGCCAGAGTTATGTCTTAAGGGATCTCAAACACAGAAAAAAAAAAATGCTGATGCATTAAACAAGTGTAAGAGTAAGGGGAAATACTAGGAAGAAAATTCATTCCTAGTAGAAAACAAAATTATTTCTTAAGTATTTACATGTTTGTAGACATCTTGAAAATGTCCATCTATTTAATATCCAGTTCCAAAATTAGCCTAAATGGATGCACATGGGCCATAGTTGGCCTGAGACCATAGAGAGACGAGTATTGACTAATTTTATGCTCTTACATACTGATAAGAGACTACTACTGCAACTTTCCTAAATTCCAGTTATATTAAACTTTAGTATAATGCAGACTCCTCAGATATTAGAAGGTGGTATACATAAGCCATAGATTGCTATTGAATCTTATTTTTAGACATCCATCGCTACTCCTCAAAACCATAGCTGCATTTTAAATTAATTATTCGTTAAATTGTATTTATTTTCTTCTACATTAAGTCAAAGGAATAACTAGTAAAGAAAGATTTCAGCCCCCTAAATTAGTATTCCTTAAAGGAAGTTTATAGATAATCACATTGGATTACTTAAATATATATGTCTTAATCTCTAGAGTAACCATTAAAAAATAATATGAAAAGAGATCCTGAAAAAGCCTATACAGACATAGAAAAAAAATCTTCATTAATCTCAAAGAAGGAAGAAAAGCATGAACAAAGGAATAAAGGACCAATGGAACAAATAGAAAATAATTAATAGGGAAGGACTAAACCAAACAGTATCAACATATATTAAATGCAAATGAACCAAACTCCCAAATAAAATTGAAGATACATAGTCTGAACCATAACCTATGGAATGGAATCTGTTTCTGCAGCTGAGCCCAGGGATTTAAAATTATAACAAATATATTAGTTTTTTATGTACAATAAAGTTTGATTATGATTTGATGATATATAGTACCACCCTCTCTCCAAGCTATTTGATAAGGGAATAAAACATGGATAGTACCAATGAAGTTGGTACATGTGTTCAAGGAAAGTAATACTGTAATATTTGAATTAAAAAACTGAAAACTTAAATATATATGTAAAATTATAGTTGTAGATTTTTATAACTAAAATAATAGTAATATGATGCATTCTTAGGCATTTGAAACATTTATTACAGGATAACTCCATTAAACAAATATATAACTGTTTGTTTCTTACTCTTGTTTTTTTTTGTTTGGTTGGTTGGTTGGTTGTTTTTGAGACAGAGGCTTGCTCTGTCACTCAGGCTGGAGTGCAGTGGCACAATCTCGGCTCACTGCAACCTCTGCCTACCGGGTTCAAGTGATTCTCCTGCCTCAGCCTCCCAAGTAGCTGGGATTATAGGCACATGCCACCACGCCTGGCTAATTTTTGTATTTTTAGTAGAGATGGGGTTTCTCTGTGTTGGCCAGTGACCTCGGGTGATCCATCCCCATCGGCCTCCCAAAGTGCTGGGACTACAGGCATAAGCCACCACACCTGGCCTGTTTCTTACTCTTGAAGAGAGTATTAAACATCAAGTGAGGACACAATGAGGTCATATGTGTAAAAACTCTTTGCAAGCAGGAAAATGTTATAAAATTGAAAAGTACCATTGGGAAAGACAGTCTTCCAAAGGGTCTCTTGTGCACCTACACATCTTGCTGGCTATGCCAAAAATGTGATGTCTCTTTATCTGAGCTATTTCTGAGTTGCGTTTGCAGTGAGAAACCTTGAGGGATGATGTAATGTCTCCTACAGGGACAAACAGCAGTCTTGTTTGATTGCTATAAAAGTATGGGATACCCCAAACTCAGTGTTGCCTATAATACAATTTGCTATGTATGCAGGGGTCATCTGGGCCCTTCGTATCATTTTATGGAACTTAGGGGCAAGAAAAATTCATACAAGCAAGCTGATGCTTATCTTCCTTGCTGCAACATGAGTAATAAAAGTCCTTTGTTTCTGACTCAGTACTCTCATATCTTCTGACACCATCTATGACACAGTACAAGGCTACTTAATAGGAGGAATACAGGGTAAAATAAAATCCCAGACCAAACATTTAGGCATATCTCATTTTATTGTGCTTCACTTTATTGTGCTTTGCAGATACTTTTTTTTTTTTTCCTTCAGATTCAGGGCTTGTGGCAATCCTGCATGGAACAAGTTTGTCAGCACAATTTTTCCAACAGCATATGTTCATTCTGTGTCTCTGGACACAGAGAATTTTGTGAATTTTGGAAATTCTCACAATATTTCAAACTTTATTATTATATCTGTTATGGTGATATGTAATCAGTGATCTTTGATGTTACTATTGTAATTGTTTTGAGGAGCCACAAATGGTACCCATATAAGACAGCAAACTTAATAGTGTGTGTTCTGACTGCTTCAATAGGCAGTCTCCCCATCTCTCTCCCTCTCCTTGGGTTTCCCAATTGCCTGAGATTAAATAATTATAAATTAGGCCTATTAATAACCCTACAGTGGCCTTTAAGTGTTCAAGTAAAAAGAATTGCATCTCACTTGAAATCAAAAGCTAGAAATGATTAAGTTTAGCAAGGAAGGCATATCAAGAGAGCCAAGACAGGCAAAAGCTAGGCCTTATGTGTCTAACAGCCAAATTGTGAATGCAAAGGAAAAGTTATTGAAGAAAATTAAAAGTGCTGCTCCAGTGAACACACAAATGATTTAAAAAAAAAAGTCAAATAGCCTTATTGCTGATATGGAGAAAAGTTTTAATAGTCTGGATAGAAGATCAAACCAGCCACAACTTTCCCTTAAGCTAAAGCCTAATCCAGAGAAAGGCCCCAAGTCTCCTCAATTCCATGAAGGCTGAGAGAGGTGAGGCAGCTGCAGAAGAAAAGTTGGAAGCTAGCAGAGATTGGTTCATGAGGTTTAAGGATAGAAGCTGTCTCCATAACAAAAAAGCAAGGTGAGACAACAAGTGCTGATGTAGAAGCTGCAGCAAGTTATCTGAAAGATCTAGTTAAAATTATTAATGAAGGTAGATACACTAAACAGCAGATTTTCCATGGAGATAAGACAGTCTTTTGTTGAAAGAAAATGTCATCTAGCACTTTCATAGAGAGAAGTCAAGCCTGGCTTCAAAGATTCAAAGGACAGGCTGACTGTTTTCAGGGGCTAATGCAGACAGTGACTTGAAGTTGAAGCCAATGCTCATTTACCATTCCAAAATCCTATAGACCTTAATAATTATTCTAAATCTACTCTGCCTGTGCTCTATATTGAACAACTAGCCTAGTTGACAACACATCTGTTGACAGCATTGTTATGACAGCATGAATATTTTAAACCTACTATTGAGACTTATTGCTCAGGAAAAAAAAAAAAAAAGATGCCTTTCAAAATATTACTGCTCATTGACAATGAACCTACTTACCCAAGAGCTCTCATGGAGACAAACAAGGAGAATAATGTTTTCATGCCTGGTAATACAACATGTATTCTGCAGCTCATTACTTTGAATCAAGAAGTAACTTTGACTTTCAATTCTTATTATTTATGAAATATACTTTATAAGGCTATACCTGCTAGAAGTGGGGATTCCTCTGATGGAACTGAGAGAAGTAAAATTAAAACTTTCTAGAAAGAATTCACCATTCTAGATATCATTAAAAATATTAATGATTCATGGGTGAAGATCAAAATATCAACATTTATAGGAGTTTGGAAGAAGTTGATTTCAACCCCCATGGATGACTTGGAGGAATTCAAAACTACAGTGGAGGAAACAGCTGCATATGAGGTGGAAAGAGAACTAGATATAGAGCCTAAATATGTGACTGAATTGCTGCAGTCTCATGATTAAATGAACAGATGAGGAATTGCTTCTTATGGATGAACAAAGAAAGTTGTTGTTTGAGATGGAAACCATTCCTGGTGAATATACTATAAACATGGTTGAAATGACAACAAAAGATTTAGAATATTACATAAACTCATTGAAAAAGCAGCAGCAGGGTTTGAAATAATTTATTCCAACTTTGAAAAGAGTTATATTGTGTGTACAATGCTACCAAACAGCATCGCATGCTGGAGAGAAGTTATTCATGAAAGGAAGAGTCAACAAATATGGCAAATTTCACTGTTGTCTTATATTAAGAAATTGCCACAGTCACCCCAACCCTTCAGCAACTACCACCCTGATTGGTCAGCAACCATCAACAGCCAAGAAAGATCCTCCTCCAGAAAAATGATTACAACCTGTTGAAGGGTCAGATGATTGTTAGCATTTTTTAGCAATAACTATTTTTAAATTAAGGTATTCACATTGTATTTTTGGACATAATTGTACAGTAGAAATATAACTTTTATATGTGTGGGGGAAAAATTGTTGACTTGCTTTATTGTGATATTCAGCTTACTGTGGTGGTCTGAAACTGAATCTGCAACATCTCTTAGGTGTGCCATCATATTATATAGAAATAAAGTTGGATCAATTTTAAACTGATGAAACTGACCAGGTCATACACAAAAACAAACTAATAAATATAAATTACTTATGGGCTTATGCATTGTGTTATAATTTAGAGTTCACATTTTATGAATCAATTATCTTGAGATAATTTTTAAACTTCTGATTTTTCAGATACATGTCTAAAAAAGAAGCTAAACTCATATTCAAAGTCATAAGTTTCTTCATATACTTATGAAAAAGTTATATAAGAATCGACAGTTGAAATAAGAGAACACAAGCCTACCTTAAATTTAATTTTTCAAATGGTGTACAGAATCCAGGGGCATCTAAATATATATCTTCAGAATATAAATAGCAGTAGTGGGTAATTATCCTAATTTCAGCATTCTGGAACATTTTCTTTAGTAGTCTTTCTAAAAGAATCTTAATAATCACAATAGCAGTTACGTAATCTTCCTTCTAGCATTTCTCTTAAGCTTTAAAAATGAGTATATTTTTGACATTTTTCCACTATTGCTTTTATTGCATCTCCAAATTTCTTTGTCATTGTCATCTGCCAATTCCAATAACTGATTACTTCTGTACTTTCATGTCTGTCAAGAACCTCTGAAAAACTGTAAAGCTTTGAACTAATGTGGTAATTATTTATTTTCTAATGTCCTTAAGACTTATATTATTTCTTGTTACACCTGTCTGTATATGCTGAAATTTTAGTTCCTTCTTCTTAAAGTTTCTCTTTCCAGAATATTCCCCTAAAAGTAGAAGCTGAGAATAGCCTAAATAAAACTTTGCTTCCAGTATTTTGCCAATCCGTTTGGAATTGTTGATGTGTAAGTAATTAAAAACCCTATTATTCACGGATAAGGCCAAAGCAAATAATTGTAAACTTTTAAAAAATCTCAGAGTGAAAATATATGACAGTAAATGAGATTCAGAAGTTTTTAAATGATATGTTGTACAACTGTTTTCCTATTATGATTCTTGTGTCCATTTGGTATGTGTTTTTCATAAGATTGCTTTCTTAAGTAAGTGATACTAAGGTATTAATTAATAGAAATGAGGTCAAATTCTGTTGCTGTTATTATTGGGCAACCTTCAAATATCCTCCTCAGCCTGTCATCACGATAGGTTAACAATATTAATATATTTATTTAATTTTGTATAAAAATTATTACATGTTGTTCTGTGATCCTACATTATGAATTGTTACTATTAAGAATTACCTGTAAATAACTTAATTTAAATAAGTTTATGTTCCATATTCTTAATATAGAATATGAAAATGGGAATAACTATACCTAGCTTTGGAGTCACACAAACAAATTTCAATTCTGCCTCCTGTGCAGATTCAAATGAAATCCTGTGTATGAACCATCTATCACAGAGCCTCTGCTCCAGAAATTGAAGGAAAAACAACCATTGTTACTGATACTGTTCATTGATTCAATTGTCAGGTGTGTGAAAAGTTGTTGAACTTACAGTCAATTAGTTTCCGTGTATTAAGTTATGATAAGAGTTTCATTTTCATTAGTGCTTCTCTAATTCTTATGAAATACTTTATTAAATTTGTAGTCTTCAGACTTTCAATGCTTAATTAACAGTTAACAATGAAATATCCCAAACGTTTTTTGTAAAATATCAGCACGTAGCATGTATTTATCAATTGGAAACATTTTAAACCTGAAAAGATATACCATAACTATTTCAGTTCACCTTGCAGTCAAATGTACATACTAACATAAATAGTTACATACAGAACGTTTAACTACTAGACATGACACAGAAAGGTAAGATGTACACACACACACACACACACATATACACACACACATATACACATATATATACACACACACATATATATACACATCATATATATATAACTACTCTCATCCAATGTATTCATACAACAATTTGAGTGATTTCCAATACTATTGCACAACATAAATAAAACAAGTGTACAGAAGGCTACATGTTTATATAAACTATAGAAGTAATAAACTGGTTTGACAAGGTGCAGAAGAAAGGGGAAAATGTCTACAGGTAGGTAAAGCATTTTAAAACACTTGGAGACTAAGACCTTACTGACTTTCTCACCTCACATCCCACGATTCTGTTTTAAATAGGATTTGGCTAAAGAGTTTTCCATAATCCAATGATACGACTTTACTGGGCATTTAAGAAGTTACAGGAAAAACAATTAAACTTTAAATAAAACATTATGTCATGGTAGGATCAAAATGAATTATCAGGCTATGAAAATCCTTAATAGGAGACCACATAATTGTGAGTAGAGAGAACAGGGCACTTCAAAATTTGTACATTATACTTATCTGATTGAAAAGTCTAACGTCATATCGTTTCAACACGTAAGTGGGATATCTGTTAACATGATATAATATTTCATTCATATTCCACCAATAAAATGTCTATCTGGAAAAATAATATATGAAACAGAGTAACAGTCATTTTATAGTTCAAGCGCCCGTTAATAAATAGAAAACTAAAAAATTATTTTCCAAGTACATGTGGGATCCCCAGGAATGTCCAACGACATTTTCATGACTATTTGATTTATAGCTAGAAAATTATAATAAAAAATACTAATAAAAATATATGACCCCAAAAATGGAATTCAATGACATATGTAAATGACTAGGCCAGTTTCTTATATATGGCATGTACTCAAAAAAATGCATATTTTAGACAAGGAAGGAAAAAATTAATATTCTTTCTCTAAATTATTTTACCTGCAAACATATTGAAAAGATTGACATAATATAGATGTATGGAAGAATCAAAGATGCCGCTTTAACTTTTTTGTCTTGTATTACCTCATTTTGGACCTACTGCAAACAGCATATCTTTTCATTGAAAGCTGATGAGCATTCCCTATGAGGCTTCAAAAGGAAACATTTTGTGGGTCACAAAACACCTTCCATCCTAACCACACAGTTTTTATAAGAATCAAATAGCTTTACCTAAAATTCAAGTATAGTGTTCAGTGAATAATCAACACTTAAAAATGGGCACATCCAAAGAAAGAGACACTTAGTTTATCATTTCTCTTGTAACTATTACAAAATTTAGGACAATTTTAAAGCACAATGAAATTATATGATCGTACAACAGCTTGGTGATTTATAACTGTGTTCCTTATAATCCTAGGTAACCTGCCATTCAGTCTTCACTCTTTTTTTTTTTTTTTTTTTTTTTTTTTTTGAGACGGAGTCTTGCTCTGTCCCCCTGGCTGGAGGGCAATGACGCGATCTCGGCTCACTGCAAGCTCCACTGCCTCCCGGGTTCCCGCCATTCTCCTGCCTCAGCCTCCCGAGTAGCTGGGACAGTCTTCACTCTTTATTTTCACATCTCTTTGAGATCAAGATTCTGTGAAACTAGATGCTCATTTTTTTTTTCAAACATATCTATTTCTTTCTAATGACCAAGAAGGGGGAATCATCTTAAAGGAGGAGGAATACATTTGAATTAATCGGCTACTTAGGTAACTGAACAAGTAAGCCAAGGTATTGTAATTGAACATTTAGGGCTTGTATTAAGTAAAATAATCTTGCTATAAATGTGGCTTAAAAATTAGAGATTTAATGTCTTGCATGTAAAAAGTCTAGAGATAAGAGATATCCCAGGGTTGATTCAGAAGCTCAATGATGTCATGAAGAATCCATTTTGCGTTTTTGGGGATGGCATTCATGCAACCACCCAGTACCAAAGGATGGGCTGCCAGTTCCAGGTGTCATATGCAGACATAATGATCGTTTGCTAAAATGGATAGTGCTTCCCCTGTGTATCTCTTTTCATTAGAGTTTCTCTGGAAGCCTGCCAGATTTCCCCTTTCATTGATCAGAATTCTATCCCATTTTTACTACCAAACTGGCATGAGGAATGAAATGATGATAATACGCTTAGAGCAGTAGTGATTCTCTCCCCAGGGATGGGGGACAATTTAACTAAAGTTTATTCTGCCAATAAGGAAGAGGTAAAGGAAGTAATCATTGAAATACCCTCTAATAGTTTCTACACTACACCTTTGGAGTCAGGGGAAAGTTGACTTAAATCCTGACTTCATACCTTTACAACTCTTTATATAAGTACTTAACTTCTCTTTTTATTGGGAGAAAAAATATACATATGGATATTGAGTCAATATGATATAGGTATTTTAAATAGGTCTGTGTTGTCGGGAATGTGTAATTTATGCAAAAATATCTAGCACAGAGCCTGATTCACGGCAGAACCCAATAAATAGTATTTAAAACTGTTTGCGTGTTTTTTGTTTTGTTTTGTTTCCATTTCTAGGCCCTCCTCATTTCTTGAGCTCCCACAACAAAGCCCAATACCTTTCTGAGGAGTACGGCCTAAAATGAATTCTCTCTGCAAAATTCTCAATTCTAAAAAGTATTTTACTTGATATTTTCCTATTTCATTATGCATATATCACTGACTATTAGGGTTGTCAAATACTAGTTTGACAGGGTATCATGCACCCTGATTATAACACACATAAATTTTCCTTATAAGTCCATAAATCAAATCAGCATATCAAATACCATCAATTATTTTAAGAATAAAATGAAAGAGAAAAAAAAAGCCCCTAGCAGAACATGAAAGTTCCTGTGGCCTGTTTCTACGTTTCATCCTCTTTCTTTGCACCTCTCTGACATCTTTATGCTTTAATCACTCTAAATAAATTGTCCAAATTACATCCTGGGATTATTTCCTTCAAAACTATTGTTGCAGTTTCCCCTATCTGGAACATCCTCCACATCACTCTTCATCTAATTCTTATCATCTTCGTAACTCATTTCAGAAACTGTCTTACCCAGAAGAGTTTTCCAAACTTTAGTTATACTAAGTTATTCCAGAGTAACTTGCTTACCATTTACCATAAAATTTGGAAAGTATCTATTTTTGCATCTGTCTTCCTCACTAGATTCTTTAATATACTCCTGATACCTTCACTGGTATGGAAGTAGCTATGCAATAAGTGTGTGCTGAATGAAATGAAATTAATTAATTTGTTTTGTATACTCAGCACTCTAAAATGGAATGCTAAAGACAAATCTCCTAAAATAATGTGATAATAAAAAATAGCATTAACAAGTTACCACCTTTATAAAAAATACAGTAACATTTCACAAGCATTTACAGTTAGCGAAATGTCATGCTAAATACCTTATACATATTTTCAATTTAGCCATCAGAACAGTCCTGAAAAGTAAAAGCATCTTCCCCATTTTAAACATGAGAGTGAGACACAAAGAAGTTAATTAAGTTTTCAAAGGCCATACAGCTAGCAAGTTCCAAATCTGAAACTTGAACTCAGGTTTGTCGACTCTAAAGTGTATGTTTTAGTTACTATACTCCAAAATAGAGACGATTTTCCACATGCTACTTTATTTTTTACCCATTTTTAATAAGAAGTGGTCTTAGAAAGCTCCAAGTCAACTAAATTTCATAACAAAACAAAACGAAAAACTGCTTCTATAGACAGGAGAAGACATGATAGCATTTTGTTCCAATTCACTTTTTTCTCACTGTATTTAAATTCTTGTTTGCTCACTATCAACAGTAACTGTGTCAATGCATTGCCTGAAATTGTTAAAAAAAAAAAATGCTTCCCTGCACTGTGATAAAAACTTCCCAAAAAACTATTGTCAACGTATTACCTTAAACAAAATGCCCAATTTTTCACATGTAAAATGGTACTTTTCTCCTTCCCCCTTAAAAGTAGAATGTCAATGATTACATTTGTTACAAAGAAAGTTGACAAGGTGCTTAAAAGTAATGATATAAATGTCTGTAAAAGTTACACTTTATTGTTTAAATATTATCCTGTATTTACATAATTTTTCAGCATTATTCAAATGCATTAGTTGTCATATATACCCATGAAATATTATATACATATATCAACTCTAGTAATGTGTGTTAAAATAAATTCATTGCTAGGCTGGGCACGGTGGATCATGCCTGTAATCCCAGCACTTTGGGAGGCTGAGGCGGGTGGATCACGAGGTCAAGAGATCGAGACCATCCTGGCCAACATGGTGAAACCCCATCTCTGCTAAAAATACAAAAATTAGCTGGGCATGGTGGCATGCACCTGCAGTCCCAGCTAATCAGGAGGCTGAGGCAAGAGAATCTTTTGAATCCAGGAGGCAGAGGTTGCAGTGAGCGGAGATCACACCACTGCACTCCAGCCTGATGACAGAGCAAGACTCCATCTCAATCAATCTATCAATCAATCAATTCATTGCTACATTGAGAAGTAAACTGATGCAAAAGGAAAAACAACAGAACAGGGAGAAAGCAGCAACATGGAGTCAGTCACAAATACATATTATTGCAAACATTTTATTATTTTGAAAGATTAAGTTTCCTGTATGAAGGAAAAATGTGAAAATATGTTTAAAAGGAGTATATAATATTTAATTTCTAAATGTAGTCATAAACATTCCCTGATTTATATAATAGGAAATATAAAATGATAAAATAGAAGTGACTGCAACTTCATAAATGTCAAAATCTGAGTATGAAGGAAAGGAAAGCTGAAACGCTTTTGGTTATGTGTGCATATGGCTCAGTGCTTTGACTCCACACTGACCACAGAGATTACTTGTTAGGGTGAAAGTATTAGTTGATGCAAAAACATTTTCAATATCAATTCATCACTATACAGTTAAATAAATTATTATATTTAGCAATTCATATGTGACAGCAGGTTGAATTTTTAAAAATTCTTAATCCTCACATAACTGGTTTGTAGTCCACAGATTAATTGAACATTCAAGTTTACAAATTTGAGGAAAAAGGAAAGAAAATCTTTTTATTTCCTTTTCAGTACTAAATTTTAAAAAGATATAATAAACTTAGAAAATATAAATGTTTTAATAGAATCTCAGAATTCATGCTATCATATATAACAATACTATAAAACAGATATTTTAATTCAATTAAATTAGAGTTAACTCACAGTATATATAATTCTTAAGACTACTACATCTGAGAAATAACATTTACATTTCACATATCTCTATATGAAGATAAAAAATAAAAAAGATCCACTTGTATATTGATATTCAAACTATTCATTGATATTTGTATTCACCTAAGAAAACCTAAATTTTAAAAAAATTGAAAAAAAAATGTTGAAATCAATTGTTAAATGGGTAGTAGCAGAGCAAATTAGTGCAAACTTTATTCAGGGTAATGAACCATTAAATACCAAACACTTAAATTCTTAGTTTTTGACCTTGCAAATATTTATTCTGAGGAAATCATAATTATGTGTAAAGATATAACTAAAAAGAGTTCTCTCCAGCTTTTTAAAACATAAAAGAGCAATTAAAAATGAAAAATAAAACAACAAAAGCATACAGGGCAACATTAAAGGAAGTAAATAAACTGATTTCATATAATTCTAAAAATTGTATCACTAAATATGTTAGTCCAAATAAGAATTTCAGAAATTAAAATATGTTTGGGGTATAAAATATGTACAAAACTTGGTTGTTAAACATAATAGAAAGCATATCATTTTTGTAAGAAGTACTGTAGACACACACAGACACATATACTCATGTGCACATCAAGAAAGTATTTACAAACACCTGCAAAATGTTATTAGTGCAAAGTGTTAGTAGTGATTTCTAGGTGATAAGATTACAAATAATATCTTCATTTTTACGTATATGTATTTATCAATATTTCTGAAATGAATATATTAATAATCACATAAAATTTACCTATTAAATGTACAAAATAAATCCAGTGTAAGAACTCTAAAGTGAGCTATTATTTCTCCTACATTTGTATGGAGTAATTGTTTGGGCAGTAGAAAAATGTCAGACAACATGAGTTCCAGTCTCTGCCACTGACTGGCAACCTATTCTTAGGCAAATAACATCTCCAAATCTTACACTTATTTTCTGTAAAATAAGATAACTGGAAAAGATGATCATATTAAGAGCTCTTCCAGCAAACAGTCCCATGTCTCATATATATTAGAAACAGAGCTAACATTAAAATGTATTTAACAAAGTGACAAAATAATCTGCAATCTCATTAGAGTGTGTTGAATTCATATGTTTATGTTTAAAATCGCCCAGATGTTGTGGATAAAGAGTTGTTGCTGGTGGTGTTTTGTGAATAGCAAATGTATTAAACTGTATAGACTTGATGTGCCATATAGATTCAAATAATTGAACTAAGAAGCAGGGCCAAATATTCTTGCTCTTTGTCTTTGTACATCAGGCTGTCTGATTTCACTGCTATGCAAGGCCTGTGAGATACTGAACAAATGAATGTCTAGGCAGAATGTGTTGAATGTCTAGGCAGAATGAACTGAATTTCACTGAACTATGTTTGCATGACTTCCACAAATTTCAAAGTGAGATAACTCTTAGTAAAGGCTTTAATTTCAGGCCCACAATCACCACAAAAGTTTTCTATATTCTCTCCACAACGTCTGTTCAAAGCCTTAGAATAAAATAAGAGTTTGTGAATTACAGTTGAAATTTGAAATTACGAAACATTTTGAAATTTTCATTGAGAAAGAATTTAAAGATATTAACTTTGATTTGCTCTACAGCATATTGCTTATTCTTCCTTTTTATATCCAACATTTCAATGTTTACAGGTAATGGCCTGTGTTAGAAAGAGTAGACAGCAACGTGAAGCAGATGGTATTGTCTTATCCTGAATTACAGAAGTTTAAACATACATTGCCATCCTTGTCCAGAAATGGTATTTGTAATGACTGCATCTTTATATTCAATCGGTAAAACCTTTTCAGTACAATATTTGGCCAACTGATGAGTCATTAATGGAAAATTATATAGAACTAAGGGACATGGCAAAAGACTGCTTACTACATTCCCACTACACCATTATTAACAATGACTATCTCAATACTTAAGAGTACAAGGGTTATTTACAATGTGTTGAGTGGTAAGTTCAATATAGTACAAATAGTCAGTTTAAACTCCCCCTTGTTAGTGTGAGAGTGACTGCATTCCAAGGTTGCTCTTTTCTTTCATTCTCTTCTTTCTTCTTCTCCCTCCAGCCATGGAAATAGAGTTCAGTTATTTCTGCATGGATGCAAGGTGAATGAGGCTGTCGCTTCTCCTTGCAGTGCTAGTTATTACAGGTCACTGACACAATACAGCTATTTTTTAATGAAAAAAAATGTTATATAGCATTATCTCACTTACTTGGGTATCTGAAAGGAATGTGTGGAGTGTTATTTATTTATACTGAAATCTGCAAACTGAGAGGCATCATCTTGCTTTCAGGGGCCTCCTGCTGGCAAAGTGAGCAACCTTGTTATTATAAGAATTAAAATCCTGTACACTGTATGAAAGAAAACACATCACCATCCTTCAGAGTAAAGTTGTGCTGATTTTCAACCTGTAAAAATACATTATTCTAATATAGAAAAACTTAGAAAACTTCAAAGTGTTATTAATATCACCTGTTGAGGCTACCTAGCATTCATTGCTCTCAGCTACAAGATACATATTTATAGTTTCTGATGAAAATGTCAATAAATCTATTTAACGTGACTATAAATCAGTCTAAAACACTGTAAGCTAATTGATAAGGAACTGATTTTTCTAGATAAGCACATATCAACTTGCAGTTTTCAAGGGACATAGACAGTTTATACATAGAAAAATAACCTTGCAAAACATAATTCTAACAATTGTCTCTGATCTCAATCATGAGAGTAATTAGTTCTTCCTTCATAAAGCCTTCACTGCAAATTATATTCAAGAATGAATGTTATGTCTCAGTTACAAATTATATAATTTAATCTCAAAATTTCCCAAGACCCATTTAAAAATCTTGGGAAATAACGGAACACTTAATAACGTCAGGGTTATTAAACATCCTTCAATATTTGCATACTTGTAAAAACTATATAGCATAGCAAAAGGTACTAACAGAATTGCCATGATGCATGAAACCACTGAGAATCAAAATATTTGTGTACAGATTAACCATTTATGGTACCAGAAGCCCCTATTAGAAAAAATTTTGATCTTTTTCTGTGAAGATCAATCTTGACAATCTACTTCCACTTAATAATTTCCAAAGAGTTTAGAAAATAGAAAGCCCAAGTTGTTAAATGCACTTAGTTAGAGTTTAAATATGGGAAGGGGAGGGGAGGAATAAGTACTGTGTTGAGATAATATCTGCTAACACACTATCTCCATCCAATATCTAACTCCTTCTGAACAAACAGTGATTCCAGGGAGAAAGCAGGGCAGAGAGTAAATGTTAGGTCTTGGGACCTGAATAGTTGCATGTCAGGCAATAATCCTAGAGAAGATTTCTTTGTCCTGAGACTACTCCAAATAGGGATTACAGGCAAAAAGGGCAGCTGTTATATCATCTACCTGAAAAAAAAAATGTTATATGGGACTACTACTAATGCCATCCTGTGTGTACCCAGAATCATATGCACTGGTGCTCCTAATCAAGACTTCTGGTTGGGAAGAATGCAAAACTTACAAAACCTAAACTGCTTTTCTACACTCTTTTCTCAAAGCACAAATAAATCCAGAGAGGCTTACTAGCCTTCTGAGAAATAGAATGTAGTATAGATCTCAATTGTCCCTGAATTGTTTCTTAAAAGTAAAACAAATTCTATTTAATTGGAATGCTTAAAATATCTTATTACCACTAGAAAAGTGAGAGACATGATTCAACTTTGAGTTACAAGTTTTATATTAATATAAATACACTAAAATTTAATCAAGCAATGTCTACAATTTCCCAATTATCTTCCTGGAAAAATTGCAAATCATCATATTCTTTTTCAAGAATTATTGATGGCTACAGAGGTCTGAGTAATATTAAAGTTACTGTACAAAATGATAAAGGATAAATAAAATGGCTGTTAGGCGTGAACACAGGGAGGGGAACATCACACACTGGGACCTGTCAGGAGGTGGAGGGCTAGAGGAGGGATAGCATTAGGAGAAATATCTAATGTAGATGACTATTCAGCCATTAAGAAAATGATGAAATTGTTTCACTTGGGGCAACCTGGGTGAATCTGTTGGACATTATGTTAAGAGAAATAACTTAGGCACAGAAAGATAAATACACATGAAGGAGCTAAAACAATGAGCTCATAAAAGTGGAGAGTAGAATTTTGGTTATTGGAGGCTGGGAAGGATAAGGCAGAGGAGAATATAGAGAGACGTTGGTTAAAGAATGCAAAATTACAGCTAGATAGGAATAAAGCTCTAGTGTTCTGTAGCAATGCAGAGTAAATATGTTTAATAATTTATTATATATTTTCAAAAAGCTAAAAGAGAAAATTTTGAGTATTCACAATTCAAGGAAATGATAAATGTTTGACTTGATGGATAGGTTAATTATTCTAATTTAATTATTATACAATGTATGCATGTACTGAAAAATCACTCTGTATCCCATAAATATGGACAATTATTATTTGTGATCAATCATTGGTTAAAAAGAATGTCCTAGTCATGCTAAATAATATAATAAATGGAGGAAAATCAATTGTATTGATTTTAATTATAGTTTAATATTCCAATTTATCAGTTTGCAGTAAAGTAAAAAGTTGAGTTGAAACTACATGAAATCTTGATCCCATTCTAGTTCAATGCCTGCATCTAAAACACACTTAAAATTTAAAAGGTTATTTGCATGTAACAATTATTTTATTGAGTTACTATCCTTGCATGTAAAGATTTTGGTAATTCAACTGCTACATTAAAAGGTTTTTATGGTTTGTCCCACAAACTGATGGAAATCTAACCACACATCCCCACTGCCCATATTGTTCTGGAGCACCACCTGTCAGCTGAATAAGATAATGACATGTGGTGGAGCTTGCACACAAAATTTCTACCTATCTCTCAGTCTAAAAATAATAGCCTTCATTTTTAAATTTGTTTTTACGTTTTGCAAAAATGAAAAGTTCACAGCATCCTTGAAAGTTTCCACATCGGTTGATAGGAGAAATAACTTTTTAGAAATTCTAATCCACTAACTGTAGGGAGTTTGAGGTTGTTGCAAAAAAGCAAGCAGTCAACTATAGAAGAGCAGAAATCGCCCTTGCCATTAGCGATACCTTTTTTAAGCATGTATGGTTTTGTGGCACACCAATGTTAATTACCAAGTGGACACCACTGGCATAGCTCTGTGAATTTAAAAGTTTATGATGTCATGCATAGCCTTTACCTAATTCCCTAATAAATGTGAAAAACCATAATATAGGGAAAACATTTAATAATCACAACAATTTACAGATTATCTTCTATGTGACAAATTCTGTCAGTATTTGTATATAGATGTGGAGGATTCTGCTCTAGCATGCAGAAATTTTTTGAAAAATACATTTGGTCATACATTATTTTAGTTGTGTCCTATCTTGAAAAGTTCAAATGCCTATAAAATGTAACATAAAAAGTTATCTCATGAATTTGATTAAAAACCATTTTCTCTTGAAGGCACTTTAAAAAACAATAAGGATGAAAGGACAGAGGATTTGAGTTTGCCAGGTAAACATAAATCTTTGGAACAAAACTGTCTCTCTAAGCTCTTTTTTTAATACCAAAACTATAAAAACAGAATATGAAGAAAAAAAGGATTTGAGAAAACTGCCCCTCAGAGAGAGCCAAATTCTTCCCTAAACAGTCTACTTAGAGTGCTCATGACAGTCCATGTGTACAATAATTCTATAAACCATTATTATATCACCTGTTTATATTCATAGGACACACAAAACTCAAGTTCAAATTATGAAAAAGAGAAAGTTCATGCTCTTTTCATATTTAATGTTCTCTAACTGTAAATTTATGATGCTTCCTTTTTTGCTTTTAACTGCCCTAGTTCTCTCCTACTACTACTATAGCATACAAAATACAATTAACATTTATTGAGCACTTACTATGTGCCCGATGCTATTTTATATGCATTTATAAGCATTTTGTTTAACCGTCACAATGATGAGATTAATATTAATATTCAATTCCCTTTACAGATGGGATGATTGAAGTTTAAAAAGATTAAGTAATTTACCTATACTCACATGGTTGATTCAAACCTGCACTATTTAAATTCTTGGATTCCTCTATATTACTCCTTGCAATATTTTACTTCACATTTTCAATTTCAAAGAGTTACTGCAATGGTTACTTGATTTGAGGTATTATAAATGTAATGAAACCACAATGTAAAAATAGAAGAGTGGCATATATTGTTAATATACTTGATCCCGTTTCCATATTTGATATATTCACAAGTATTCGTGGTTATTTAGTATTATTATGAGTATCAAGCAAAATCATTGTTAATGGCCTAAAATACTTAAGAAATTCACCTATGTTACCAGCATATTTCTTAGGAGTTTTCATTTATCGTCATATATAAAATGTTGATATTTAGACTGTGAATTTAACAGGAGCCTAGGCATTGCTGATCAGCCACCTGCACAAGTGTGGCCCTTTGCAAGTTACTTAATCTCTCTAAGCTTCTGTTTCCTTGTCTGTAAAATAAGGATGGTAGTGTCCATATTGTTAAGATCAGGTGAGATATTGTATGAGAAGTGCTTAGCACACTTCCTGGTACAGCTGGCCTCTTAATAAGTATTAGATGTTATGATTTCTTGGCTTTTTACCAATGAAGAGTTAATTTTTGATATACAGAAGTTTATAACAATTAAGATAGGAAAAGCACATTAAATTATTTAAAGCAATAAGTAAAACGTTGAATAGCTTGAGTCGGAGACACTGTGACATATCCAAGAGGAGATATCCAGCAGGCAGTAAGGTTTAGAGCTCTGTATAGGAGTAAGAGCTTAGAAATAATCTACACAGAAGTAAGACAGGGGAGGGCATCTGGACAGTAAGAAAAAGATGAAGAGGACCACAGCCAGACAGAAGCATTGGATAGACTTACTTTTTGTTGAGTGCATTATCTTTATTTATTGCCTCCTTAAAAATAGACAACTGAAATCTAAGTCTAATATACACCCAATAATAGCCAAATTGATTGTTAGACTATTGCCTCTGTTGAGAAATAGCTGTGTGATTTGTCCAATGATGTAATTGAGTCTCATTTTCTTTACCTATGACAGAGGATTAAGACCATCTACCATGCAGGTTTAAGGAGGCACCAGAGGTAATGCATAAAAGTACCAGCACAGGGCTTGGAGCCTCCTGGCATTAAAGTGGACATAGACTGTAGAAAGTGAGGAGAGGTGGTAGATCAGAAAGCCTAAAACAGAAGGTAGGATATCACAGAAATGCAGTCTTCATATAGGGGAACCAAAAACAATGTTAAAAGAATGGCCACAAATGGAAAAAGCAAAGCATTTTATTTAGAAGGTTTGTAGTGTAGATCCAAAAGTGGTAGTAAAAGAGATTGAAATGTCAAAGATCTTAAACTATTTCCAAAGCTGACTAATAAAAATCTACTTTATTTGTAATTAGGTCAGGCATGCATATGTACATCTATCTTTTTATCTCCTTTTGATTTTCAATTCCCCTAGGAAAGTGCTTCTCTTTTGCTGTTATTTCTTAACATTTTATCTCCCGGCCACAAATGCAGGCCCAGTTTTCTAAATTCCTGCTGCTCCTAACTATGGCCCCACCTTCTTATATATTTCTCCTTCCAGTTTAGTTAAATCAGTATTTAGTTATAAACACCTGCTGGCATAAACTGAGGCACAAAATGTATATAATTTAAGTTTGCATGCTTATATTCTCTATTGTTTTTTAAATTGAGAATGATTAATTGGTGATAGTATAATGAACCAGAAGTGTGAATATTTAATATGAAGACTGTTAAGGAAAAAGCAAAATATTTATTTAAGAATGACAATTTTTTAAAAAATCCTTCACAAATCTACTAATCTATGAAGAGCAGGTAGGATGATGAGGAGCAGATGGGGCGGGAATCTTAGCTTCAGAGACTTGAAGGATGGGTTTAATCTGCTCTAATTTTTAGAGGCTATGAAAAGATACTTGGGCACAGTGTGCTTATGACAGGTTCTCAGAAATCACAGAACTCAATCCTCACCCCCAACATTGTGGACCAGTTGTTCCTCAGCTGCCTCACTCATTTCTTATCATCATAGAAGAGGTTAGATCAGAGCTTACCACCCCACACATGAAGGAACTCACTAACTCCTGGGACAGACCATTCCAACTTTGGTTAGCACTAACTATGAGAAACTCCTTGATAGTGTTTAACTGAAATCTGATGCCTTACAATTTCAAACAGCTGTTAATGTTTCTGTTCTCCAAGGCTGTACAGAACATTGCTAATCCCTCTTGTATGTAATAGTCCTCCGTAGCTATTGAAGACAGTTATCATGTCCCCTTCCCAAGACTCCTCTTTTCCAGGCCTGGCATATCTCCTTATGTCTTTAATCATTCTTCAAATTAAATAGTATGCTATTATTCTGTTGTAATATGAAATTAAAAAAAAACACGTCAAAATCTAAGTTACCAAAATTATAATAAAGCTGACGTTCACAGTTTCTGTAATATTGTATTTTAACTTTGTAAAAACAAAAGTTTTCATTTTAATTTTTTCCTCTCCTTATCTACCACAAATGAAAAGAGTAGATGTAGTGACCTCCAGGGACAGTCCCATATCTAATACACACACCTGCTGCAGCAGCTAATACCTTGCCAGATAACCATTCATTCTGACTAATCATATGAGCATGCGATATAGTTATTACCACATAGACGATGGTCATCACATATTCAAACTATTGTGAGTACTTGCAGCCCAATTTATAGATATAAATGACCCATCAGCACTCATACTCACTCTTGGGAAAATGTATAGCATTTGCTTTAAATGTGGACAGAATGCCCCTGACCACATACTAAATTACATGGGTGATTTTCGGCCTCACTCATGTGATTTTCTCCTAGGCTACTTCAATATGTGGGCAGTGGCATCCTGTCTATCGTGTTTAAGTCATTTTTTTTAACTTCAATATCTATGCTGTGATACACTTATCTCGGAAAAATGCATTTCTCAAACTGGCTAATACTTAATTGTGGCAAAGTTACTCTGACACTGTTCATATTTCTATTATTTTAAAACACTTATGGAAAAATTGTTATTATATGTAACAGTAATATTTACAGTATTTAGTGACTGTAATGTCAAAGGCACATTAGAATGGAACATAGCATATGCCAGAGAAGATATCTGAAGATCCATTATTGTGTCATGCATTAATTCTTTGCCTGTTTGATTGGGTTAAGTCAGAGAAAGGGGTTCCAGGGAAGGTACCAGGGAAACTCAATTATGTAAAACAGCATTTCAATGTTTTAACCATTAGTAAAATTGTAAGAAATGCACTACTTGAATATTAATCCTGGTATGGGATATACTTTGTTTATCATATACTACACAAGGTTTATGGAAATCTGAAAATGTCAAAAAGAGGCTCCATATTCCTAGCAGAAAGAAAAAAATAAACAGTAAAGTTATTTTTTCTATATATTTGAGTACAAAGGCATTGGAAAACATTTGACCTTGACTGGTTATAAAATCAAAGATGTCTTCAAGTTTAAAGCATCCATGTGCTATCAGCACATGTACAATTACTGAAAACCTTAATCAACAGACAAGCTATCTGAAAAAAATTAACCTTGAAATAACCACTGGAAATATGATGAGATGAACAATTCATGAATGAGAATTATTCTCTACAGTGAACTTGATTATGGAGAATATAGTCTGAAGTCATGACAAATCCTTAACAGATATATAAATAACATTACAACTCTGAATACTCTACAATTCACTGTGCTACAAAAGGCTGTTAGGAAGGCATCTTGACATTTCCTAATACAGATATTATTGTACAAATTCCAGGTTTTCTCTAGAACCACATTTCCACAAATATTACACATCTGGTGAACATTTTCTCACACAAGTTTAACCTCATTAAGAAATTTCACTAAAGTTTACTCTGTTAGATAACACTTTTTCCAAAGACCAAGGTTCTGAGTTTTGTTTTAAGCAACTTCCTGATTATTACAGTGGATTCTATTCTGTTGGCTCATCTGGCAGGTGAATGACTACTTTCAGAATATGAAATTCTACCAGATTCAAATCACAAAATTATCATAAAATAATGGGATTTCTTACTGACTCACAAGTAGTAAAAAATCTTGAATACCAAAAGTCCACTATATATGTCCTTGAAAAAAAACTATTTTTGATATTTTGACATATAGGCATTTTATTTTCTGCAGATCTGGAACAATTGAAATGTTTTTGGTTCTCCTTTTTTTCCTTATTAATAAATCTGCCTTCACAGAGCTCATCCTGCCAGTAAGAAATATGTTACTTACAGAAATTTATTTTTATGTAGCCTATAAATATTGAGTGAAAGCTGTTAAACTGTGGGAGACAAACTTCATCTGTACCTCTCAAAGAGTGACTGAGTCCGTTTGTAGGAGTGAAATAGCATGTATCAGATCTAAATTTGCCAAACAAAATTAGCTGCATGCCATTCTATTTGTCTTATCTTTTTCTCTGGCTCATGGTGTGCTAATTCTGGCCACAAGCAATACAGTAAGAACAGAAAAAAAAAAAAAAAAAAAACAATGAATGCCCCTTTCACCAACAGTTGCATAAAATGTTTTGTCTATTTCAATTTATCTTGAAGCTTTTTATACTTTCAATTTTCATCCTGTATTTAGAAGAAAGAAAAGGGCCACTAAAGAATTATATCTGAATACCAATCACTTCCATTTCCATTAATTCCAAGTACGTTTTTAAAGGTTTCAATATATCACCAGGGACAATGGGCTGCTAAATTTGAAGTTAACAACTGGGAAATATTATTAACTGTTTAGTTGATATTTTTTAAAACTGTGACTTGAAATACTAATCTTTTTATTGCTTCTTAAATGTGTTAACATATTAGTTAAAAATATTACTAAAGATCTACACTCTCTATTGATTTTAACTGAAATGCATTGTTTCATTCATGGCTAGTAATAATATCTATTCTAGTTAAAAATTTTAAAATGACATTAAAATAGTTTAGGTAGCGAAACATTAGTGGATGTTAATTGTTTCCTCACCTATATTTATCAGTGTTAGCGCAACTGCTTTGCTAGTTGCAAAGCTGTATTACCAGAGTAAATATGTATTTGTAAACTGTATGGGAACTAAAAATTAGGAATAGAGCCATTTTCTTATTTTAAAAAATGGTCACATTTAACTTAGCCTGAGGGTAAAAGTCAAAGGTTGACTTTTATCCACGCTAAATAACAAATGATTAAAAATCCAGTGAGTCCAGTAAGCTATATTTCAAGGGGTAGGACCTTAATAATATAGCTCTTGTATATTCATACTGGCAGGGTTCCTTTAAATTACATCCAACCATTATAAACTATAGTACTGTGTAAGAGACAGTACTAAAAATAAACCATCTTAAAAACATGATGTCAAGTAAATAGATCTATACCTGGATTAGGCACACTCATATTTAAAGAGAAAATATTCTAAAAATTATATAGTACATTATTTCATCCAAAGATATACCCAGATAGTGATTTTACACTACATAATATTAAGTTGGTGCAAAAGTAATTGTGATTTTTGCCACTACTTTTGCACCAACCTAATCATTTTCTTCTCAAAGCAATGCATTCTAATAACAGACACTAACTACGTGCACTAGAAAAAAATTCAAAAAAATGTATTATGACACCCAGAATTCACAGTTAATGGAAGAGCAATATTACTAAAATGTATAATTTTCAACAATAGGCAGATTTACCACAAAGTTTCTAAAACAGCTTCAGCTTCAGAACCCATCTATTGTACTGGTGCTTCACAAGACCTTGCACTTAATTTGTATTTCTATTTCAATATTGTTTTTAAAGAGGTTCCCCAAATTATATAAATGCAGATCCCCAAATCTTGCATATGCCCCTGATTCGAAGTTTTCTCAAGATAAGGCTTATATGACAAAGAAAGAAATCTGGAGAATACAATGGAGGAGAAACTACAGAGTAACCTAAAGTAGAACTCCTTAACTGACAGATTTATTAGACAAGTTTCTTCATGTGGCTATAGGGAAAGCAAAAAGAGCTGCTGACCTGAAGGCAGAAGATCTGGCATGCTAAGCATCCCTTTCTTGCACAGTGGGCAGGTAGAGTGGAAAAACCACACCTTTGAGAAGCATAACTAGCCTCTGTCACCGTGGGAAAGGCATGCAAGAGTCTGAGAAGCAGAAGGCAGAGCCAGGCTCTCAGGACAGGACAGGCACGTAACTGGACCAGAATAGTGCACCAGTTAGGTTTCACCCTTACATACTACTTTATATCTCTAGTCCCTCATTTACAAAACAGGAGCAATAATCCCTGTCTCAAACTTTCTTCTCATGGATTCTTAAAGTGAAAAAAGTCAGGAAAGTTCTAAAAGAATTTCAGACAAGTTTCTAATATCTCCATTTCCAATTTTTTCATTAATAGATTACTCGGCAGACTGTGAGGTAATTTTAAAAGTTACATTAACTCTTTTAGGCAAATATAAAATTAAGGTACAATTAGTGCACCCTAGTGGCCTAGAAATATTGACAGTTCCTTAGAATCTGGTAACCTGAAAAGAAATGTCTAGAAGTGCATTTTCCCTGGTAGACTCTGACTCTATAAATAATATAATCATTTCAACCATTTGCAGAACGTAGAGTGAAATCACCTAAAAGAGCAACTAAGAGAATCCCCATCACCTCTCAGTTCAGTTATACTGCAAGTGCTTCCTTTATAGGCTCCTTTTAAAATGGTAAGCATGTCTAGTTGTCTATTTTAAGATATTGAGAAATCTTAGTTATAACAAAGTTGTATTATCACATATATCTAGGAATAGAAAATGCCAGATTCTATCTGGAACCCTTTTTCATGAAATACTTATTAACATTTCCCTGAAGGCAAATATTCCTCCCAAGAGTCTGCAAAATCACTTAATAACATATTTTTATACTGTGTTTTATTGGCCTCATCTATTCTTCTTTAAAAGAAAAAGCTGGCATCTTGAGCTTCTTATATTTCCTCTTCAGTTCCTAACATGGTCCTGAAATACACTGGTGGATCAGGGCATTCTTATTGCTTAAATTGATTAAACGTTTTAATGGCAGATAAGAAATAGCAAAATAGCCATTAATATTAAAATACTGAATTATAAAATATTTACATGTTTAAAAATGGTATCCACATTCCACATATATTTAACTTGCCAAAAATAAAACCAACAGAAATTGTACCATAGTACGGGTAGACTCTAAAAATGGGCATAGGGATGAATGATAGCATCTTAGAAACACTCCACTTGAAGAAAAACCCTAGGAAGCTCAAGAAAGCAACTAAAGAAATTTGTAGGGTAAACATGTCCAACATCTATTATTAAGAATTTATAATTGTTATTAGAACGGCTTACTTTGTGCACTATATGGTTTAATTACAAATAATAAGCATCCATGAATGAGCTTAAATTGTTCCTGCAAATGTATGCTATTCATTCATGTAAAAAAATATTTTTAAAGAGCTTATATGTATGCGGCACCACATTAGTCTCTGCAGAGGATAAAAACTTTGGTACTTAAAAAGTCAAAACTATTGGTTGGTTTGATTAAATGCCAGATAAGTGATATCGAGAAGGACTACTGGCTAGGGTAGTCAGTGAAGGAAGATGTAACAAAGAGGTATAATTTAAAGTAAAACTTAAAAGATTCAAAAGTTTGGCCAGGTAGAAGCACCAAGTAAGTCACAAATTCCAGGAAAAGGGATCAGCAAAAGTAAGGACAATAAGCAAGGCAGAGTCATGAGATACTGACTAGGTTAGTCTGATTTTTAGACAGAATACATGTTAACAGACTCTATGATGGATTTAAAAGGAAATAGAAGACAGTTTTAGCAGGCTTTGAAATTACAAAAGGGATCCATGAAAAGTTTTAGAATAAAAACTAAGATAATATTAGAAATGGTAATCTGACAGTGACAAGAAGGAGATTTTAGAGGTACGAGCGCATGAAAGAAGACGACTCATAAAGAGGATCTTGCAATAACCCTGCCTGATTTCTAAGGACCAGATGATGCTTACAAAAATCTTGGGGAGTAGATTTTAACATACCTATGCAGTCAACTTTCCTTTAAAACAAACTTATTTAAGTGCTCTGTTCTAGACAAAATTACCAGACAAAAGGAATTCCTGAAAATGAAAGTATGTGTATAAAATAAATATTATTCTGTTATATTTTTATTTGGTTTTCATAGGTCCCTATAGAAACTCATATTCTCACATTCTTTATGCCCACAGAGAAGCACAGGAAATAATGACAAAGATTTCAGTAAGAGTTTGCCTACAGCAAAATAGTCACTGCCACCCATGATCTCTATTAGGCATCCCCTTGATAGTAATGGGGACCCATCCTGAAATAGAAGACTGTGCCACTTATTGCTCAAGTCACAGCTATACTTGATATAGTCACAGAGCCTGGAGAATCTGTCATCAATTTTTTTTTCAGTCCTAACCAGCCATGAGATAACCCCAGCAGAGGAGAGAAAACAAGCCCATGCACTTTTTGAAAGCAGGTTTACCATCCCCACTTGTATTCGAAAGATTAACACGTGGATATCCACCTATACTAGAAGCACATGGGACCAGGCGTAAGTAAAGGTCAGCAGAGCAGTAAAGATTTAGCAGGTGAAACCGATTGTTTACAAGTCTAATCATTTTGGAAAACAAGAGTGTTTATTGCACCATTCACTTTCTTCTAACACATTTAAACTATGTTTCAAATGAAATATATTATAAATCTTCATTCGGTCTTGAGTCTTTTTAGTTTAACGCTCAGGACTCAAACTGGATCTTGCATATTCCTATTGGTGTTTAGTATGCTTCAGTAACCCCTACAATATTGGAAATAATGTGATTAATAGTAATGATCCTGAGTTACTTCTCATAGGAGAGGTTTAATGATATTGCACAGGAAGTTTCTTGGTGTTCATGTTAATCTTTTACGGGGGTCCACTTTCATTTCCAGTTTCTAACAGGAAGTGACTCTTCCTGCCAAAACAAGTTTCGAACCTCTCTTCTGTCACCCGGGCCCATAAGAATGCTTATCATGCCCAAGAAGGCTGAGGCACAGGAGGGAACTCAGCTACAACCAGACAGCATTAAGGTTAGGTCAAAAATAGTGCAAGGTCACAAGGCCCAGAGGTAGCATCTTACAGAACCCAACTAGAGGGAGGCAAAGGTGCTATGGAAATAAATTTATAGTCAGTACTTAAAGCTTTGCTTATGCACTTGCTCAAAGAATAGAACTGTCTTAGGGCCATTATGAAACAGCATGGTCCAACCAAGACAGTAAAAATGATAACCTTAGGTCCAAGGACGGGCCTAGATGAATCTGACGTATTCCCATGGATTTCCTGGTTAAAGGTCTCCACCAACTAATTGGTGATGAGGAACCCACTGTTGATCCTTTACAATCCATCTTATTTCAGCATTCATAGTATTTATTTTTAAAATGGAAAAAATAACCATTTTCTGCTTATTGGACATCTTCATAAAGCTCAGGTTTAAAAAAAAGAAAAGAAAAGAAACTCTTAAAAGTGCTATTATATACAGATAGTACTGTGGGCTCCTGTGTGACTTTTAGGGAATTCAAGATTCTATGTTTCCGTAGACCTAACCAGGTAAAGAAATCCTCTTATAGAACTATGTCTTTAAAAAGTGGCTTTATTTGTTCATATGCCATAACTTATCAATGCAATCAATGATTACTCTCCAAATATAAATTAAAGATGATCATGAGGATCCCACTGTCTTTCTTTTAGAAAGAACTACATAATATGATAATTAGGAGTGTAGATCCAATCCATTTGTCTTCATTTCAGTTTCTCAATTCTCTTTAATGCAACATAACCTTTTGTTTCTTTATTTTTTTATGTGTCAGTGGTTTTTCAAATACTTTGATGTATGCTACAGAAAATGATATTGGTGTCAGGAGCTGCCACTAGCTTATATTATCTAACTTCCTTGTGCTGTCAGTTTCCTTACCTAAAAAATAAGATGACTGGATTACATCAGTGGTTTCTAGTGCTGGACTTCTATGACACCAGTGCAGGAGAGTAGAGGCAACAGTGGAAGGAAAGTGAGGGAATGTCAATGGCAGGGGACTCAAAGCTGGCTTCTCCCTGCAGCTTAACTACACAGCTCTCTTTTTATTTTACCCTTTCACCTGTTTTAGAAACAAGGGCTATGCCTATGACTTGACTTGGAACAACAACAACAAAAAGAGATCCACTTACAAAAATAATTAAAAACCAATGTTTTTTTTCTAAAAATTTTAAACTTTCCATTTCTAATTAATTGAATTATTAAAAACATTCAAAATGTTAATAGCTTAGGCATGACTTTTAGCTACACTAATAAAGGTAAGGAGACTGAGATAGAAGCAAGTATTCTAATCCAAGATCACATAACAAATGATTGTATGAGCAGAACCCAAACCTCCTTTTATTTTAGTGCTTTATTCGCTAGCATCACACAATAGCAGGGCTGTTGCTGTACTACCCACAGCTAAGGCATGCACTATTCCTATCAAAGTCTATGTGGCTGCTGCCCCCTGGAGTTGTGCAAAGTGACAGGCCTGCAGAACAATTCAAAATGAAAATAACTCTAAAACAATTATTACATGCTATATAGCCTCTTTAGAATTTGTTACCAAAACATCCACATATTTCAACTCCATATTGTAAAAGGGGACAGCTTTCCTCTCTTGAAGAGTTTGTACAAATATAAAGCACTAGATTAAGTATCAAATGTGAAAACAAGGACGTGGCCTTAAAGCTTGATTACAGAATTAGAAAATCGGGCAATTTATTTAACAAATATTTCAGAATCACCAACAACTCAGAAAAAAAGAGACCATAGAACAATTCTGAAAATAATATTTTGGGGAAATTGCCCTCAAATACAAATGCCTTTGAGTTAATAACCTCTTTATTTCATTAGACAGGTACTCTTTTGACAGAGACAGTTTGCTAGAAAGTTTACATTATGTTTCTTAATATAGGTATACATGTTTTAGATTACATGTGCAATTTAAATTACATCTATAAAAACAATTTACTGGAATGTATCTCAATATTAAAGACTTTAAAGTCATTTTCACAAAACTGTACAGTGCAGAAATAGTGCATTACATGCATTTCTCTCTCAGGCAGAGAAGCCAAGTCACAAAGAGATGCAGTGAGTTGCTGAAGGTATTAAGAAACTCGAGGAACTGTCCCTGGAAGGTAGAAATCCTGATTTAAACCATGTGACTATGTCCCGTGTCCCATTTAACCGCAAAACAGGTAATTAAAGTCTCCCTCAAATTATGTTGAAGACATACAGTTTCAGGAAACATTGACCTATAATTTTTTCATAAAAAGGGATTATTTTTCATTATAAACTGAAAACTCCAGTCAATAGCTATATTAGAAATCATAAAAAGCAGGGTTTTAACTCTGACTGCCAATATTTATAATACTTCAGAAAATGAGTATTAGATAAAACGTGTAATTTGGTTCCATATGGTGAAATGTAACATAATAGAGCATCTCTAAAATGATATAACCTGGAGAAAAGTTGTTAATATGATTAAATTTTACCCTGCACAGGATACTCAGTAGATCACTGTAAAAGATAACAGTGGAATCTGCTTGATAATTAATTTCTGTAGAACAGCTGTAGGCTTGAACCTATAAAAACTAATTTCAGTATAAATATTAGCATCTCTACAAAGCAGCGTCTCTCAAAACTGGTAAAATTAAACAGAGCAAGTACCAACAAGTTTGCAGGTATCAGAAAATCCGTTTTGATCATTTATTTCATTTATGTTTTAGGCACTTACAAACTATACATGGATATCCAACAGCAGCAGAACACTATAATATAAAGCCAGAACTTCTGGCTATTTTTAAGAACATGTTAACTTTTCCTAATAACCAGCTTGATATAATACAAAAATAATACCACTTTAAAGCACTGCAATGTTTAAGCCATCCTAATTCAATTTATTGTCTAAAATATGCACTGTGCATAGCTATTAATCTCAAGGTGGCTCTAATCAAGCTTCAGAGAGTACTTAGAAATAGCACAATTCATTGCCTCACTAGCATTTTTTAAATGGCAGTGGTCCACCTTCTTTCCTTGGTCAAGAGTGGAAAAGAAAGAAAGAAAAAGGGTAAGAGGGACTTCTCTGTGGAAAGGTTTGGCCTTGGAGTCAAGGCTTTTAAGATGTGCCAGTGATCTTGGATCGATGCCTTTTTATTTTCTTTCAGGAATAAATCTGAGCAATGGAATGGCTTGCCATTGTCTGGCCAACCAGCCATATCAGATTTATCAGAAAGAATGAAAACTGGCTCAGAGGACTCCTGCAGTGGTTGAGTGGCAGGTTGCTGGGAAAGACATACACAAAAACAATGTACTTAGTGGTGGAAAGGAAAACATATATTAACACATGTAAACTCAATAAATACTAAGATGTAAAGAGAGAATCTATAGTAACAGAAATGGTGCATGCATAAGACAGATGATAAATAGTACTTCTATTTAAAAACCAAAGGGATGAAAGCTCATGAATACTAAATATTTGAATCCACTTTGAGGAGGAAATATGATTTTCCATCAAATAAATGCAAACTCTAAAAATCAGCCAATGCAAACTTACTGTGCTCAGGTTAGAATAAAAAATGCATAAATCTTCCACAAAGTTCATGCTCTGATAAATATTCTAATGTAATTTCTTAATTAAGACACATTTCCAGTGACTAAATGAAAATATATATATAAAGCAGTAAGTGCCTTGATTTTCAACAAAATTTCACTTTCTATGCATACATGATTAAAATAAATAAAAGCTGTTGAGTTTAACAGCAAAAAAAAAAAAAAAAAAAAAAAAAAAAAGGAATACTGATATAACCGGAGTCATTTCATCACAACAGAACATTTATAGTATTTCCAAGCAATTTGCAGTTATACTAATAGATATTTATTTATTTAGACACATTGTCAAGAAAAAAATAACACCTTCTAAAAAGCCCCCATATATATGAGAATTTCAAATTAAAAAGAAAACAGTGTACCCATAGATGTGCTTACAGTAAACACCTGTAAGAAAGAGAATTGATGCTTTTTTGAAAATATATTTAACACCATTTTCATGAATTAACTTTTATTAACATTTTTCTTCTCAAATGAAAAATAACCCCACGATTTTGGAGATATAATGATGTATCTTAAACATGTAAGAAAGCTATATGTACTTTTATAGAATGAAAAGCAAGACTGAGTTACCTGCAAAAAAGAAATGAGAACTGAACTTGTTCATTTATCTACTAAGGTATATAAGAGTACCACCTCAATACTACTATATATTTTCTTCAATACAAAGGTAATATTGATAACTTTCCATTATACAAGGAAGACATAAATTTTAGAATTATTCCTTTGGTTAGCAAAGGCTTTATAATTGCCATATAAAGGGACTTTGGCTATATGTCTAGATATAATATATCTAAAAATGCATAACTGAAAATGAGACAACGTCCTTTAGAATTTCTAAAAAATCACCTTCTCTAAAGCTGAATTTTTTCCAAGCAAAAGAAAAAAAAGGTCTTCTGTTACAATTATTTTAAAAAATATCTTGAAGATCTATACAACAGTATCCCCCTCCCTATATTTTTATTCTGTTCACATAGAGCAGTAAATAAGGTGCATTCCTTCTGCTTCTTAAGAAATTAGCATTTCAAAAATATGCCACTTTCCCCTGAACTCCAAGCGTGTCTAATAATGCGAGAAGCAGATTGTCTTCCCTCGTTTCCTTAATTTGTTTCATCTAAAAGCAATTCACTCAACATCTTGTCGCCCTCTGGCAGCTTAGTTTACTTATCCGCACTTAATTTCTCATTTGGACCAAAACAAACTCCTCTAAACTGCTACTGACTGCTAACCGCGAGAGGGGAGACGCGCAATATGTATTTAGTTGGGAACACACAGCCACACACATACATAGGCACGAACACACACAGCCTCACTCATACCCCAGACAGTAACTTGTTTTTATAATAGCACACTGCATTAAAACCAGCTGAACTTTCCCTGCCAGGTGCGGCAGGGTGGGGGTGGGGGAGAATGAAGAAAGAAGTCCCCGGGGCATTTACAGTTTCCATTGGATCACCTTAGTATGCGTGTTGCAATTATACCAGGGATGCACCCGAGAGTTTTTCTTTGTACGGCCCTTTCATCTGGATCACTTTGTGTTTTGAACAAGTGAGACTCGCCTTTGTGCCCCCAGAATTTCAAGTACAGAGTCACACACGGAACAATGGCACGCTAATCCTCGCGCTCTAAATGGGCTCACTTGTGGGTCTGACAATTCGCCCAACGAAACGAGAAGAGATGAGCGAGGGCGCGAGCTGGTGTCGCCTGAGACGAGGAAGAGGACAGCTGCAGAACTAATTTGGATTACATTCCTTGCAGAAATTCTGAAAAGGGCTTTTCGGCATAGCTCAACCCGGAGCCGCACAGTTAATACCAAATTGCTGCGGACTCGGAGCGGGGTCCCTCAGCGGCAGAGGCTGAACCAGCCAGCCCCCAGTAGGTCGCCTCGTAGAAATTCCTCTCGGCTAAGCCTGCATGTCGGTCGCCACTGCCTTTGAATGGGTCAATGTGTATAATCAACCCATTGAGGGAAAATATGAAGGGACTCGAAGTGGGGAGGGAGATAAAAAGAGATGTATCTAAGAGGCCGCTTGGAATGTCAAGTCCGTGTTGGTGTGATTCCGGGGGTGGCTGGAGCGCGGGACCTGGTATGCGTGAAGAATTTCGGAGTAATTGGGAGGGTGCAAACAGCCAGCACAAAACGCCGCACATGTGCCATTCGAAGGTCATTTTGAAAGCCTCGATGATTGTAACTTGTTGTTTACTAGGCAAAGGAGGCGGCGGCGGCGGGGGCGGAGCGGGAAAACTACAGCTTGCTGTTTCCTTGGTGAGGTCAGAAGGACACCCTCCGGGGGCCTAAAGCGCTCCCTATCGCCACTCCCGGGGGCTTTATCACCTCAAGCTACTTCCCACGCTCCAGTCACCATCCCCGAATGGTTTCAGAAATCTCCCTGGCTCTCCAAAAGGCACCCCTTGGCCGCATCAGACACCGGTCCTCCTCAGACCTCTCCCGTCCCACTTTCATCCCCAGGAAACTCAAGTGTCAGAAACTTTGAGCTTCCTTGCACTGCAGGTGCTGTCATTAGTCCTGCAAGCCTTGGCGCTCCAACCCCGCCGCGCTGCCTCTCGGGGTCAATTAGCCCTTTGCCTGCCCAGGTACCTGGGGCTCGAGCTCTCCAGCAAGCAGTGGCCGCGCACCCGCCGCCGCCGCTTGCGCCTCGGGTGGATCCAGTGACCCGCAGGCTCGGCAGCCCGGCCAGGCAGTAAACAGACAAGTTTGAAGGACTCCGGCCAATAGCAAGTTGAACTACAGGAAGAACTCTTCCAGGAGCCAAACACGGCAACCGACGGGAAGGCCCGGCTTCTGGCTCGAGTGTGCCAAGCCTTTTTTTTTTTTTTTTAAGAGGTCATGCAGGCGAGCAAGCGCCCCTCAAGTCAATGGGGCGAGGGCTCCGGGAAGCAGGCCGAAGAGGCCCAGAGCTCCAGACCCCGGACCGAGGCGCGCCCGCCCGCTGCACTCTTGCTGCCCGGGCTGGGTACGAGTCGCGTCTGACCCCACAAGGCTTGGGCGACTGGGGGCGCAGCGGCCGCCGGCAGCACACACAGGTGCAAAGCCCGGGTCTCTGAGCGCCACTCTCCACCGCCCTTCAGGCTTGGCGCGGGAGAGGCCCAGCCAGCACCTCCCCAGGACCCCGGCCCTCCGCGGCCCCGGCGGTGAGGGTTCCTCCCTCGAGGGACCAGACAGGGACAGGAGAGTCTCCTCTGACTGGGGATTTGGGTCTCCCATGTCCCGAACAACAGGCGCCACCAGAAGGGATCCCGCTTAGGCTCCCACACAAAACGCTCGGGAAAGAAAAACAGGGGGTTAAGGAGAGAAAAAAGAGGGGCTCAGAGTGATTTCTTCACGATAAAGCACAGGCACACATACAGGGTAAGTTTCAAATGGAAAGAGGGGCGACCGAGAGCCCAGGGAAGAAGTCCCGGTCGAGCGGTCCCTCCACGCCTCCCGGGATGGGTGAAGAGGGCGGGGGAGCCACTCAAGGCAGCCCCGCCGGCGGCGGCAGGTTAGGCGACCGGAGCGCCAGAAGGAACCCACCTGACTGAGAATCGCTGGGCTGGACGGTCCCCGCCGCCACGAGAAGGCTCACCCAGACCCAAAGTCCTGTCGCCGGCTTCATTTTTTGGAAGTCTCAGATCCCGTGCTGACAATTACATGTCCAAATGGCATATCCCCCTTTCGGGCACGCGGAGGAGATCCCCCAGCCGGGCGCGCGTGGGGGCGCGAGGGGGGCGGGCGCGGCGCGCGCGGTGTAGCGACTCCCAGGGCGGGCGACCTAGTCCGCGCCCGCGGGTCCAGGGCCGGGGCCCGAAGAGGGGGCGAGTGTGCGTGTGTTGGAGTGTGCTCGGTGTGTGCGCGTGGCGGTCCGGGCCGAACTGTGCAGTTATTTCCCCGCGTGAGCCTTCGCTTGCTCGCTGCCTCCTCACTTTCTCTCTCTCTCACTGGTTGGTCAACAATAAAAAAGGAAGGGGGGCGAAAGGTTTCCAAAAAAAGTTGATTGCAAAGAGGCAGTAGGTTTCCGGCCTCTCCCCGCAGCCGGGCTGTGTTCTGCTCCTTCTTCAGTTTCCTTGCACCTCCAGTCCAAATGGGGAGGGGAGCGGGGCGGGGGGAGCTTCTCGCTTCTCCCCGGATCCCGTCCTTCTTTTTCCTGTCAGCTTTCCTCACACTTGTCCGGCGGCTGCGGTAATTAAAGCTCCGAGCGTCATTTCCAACGCTCCGCGGTCTCCAGCTGCAGCCCACAGAGAAATTAATAAGACTCCAGAAAAAAAAAAAAAAAAGAAAAAAAAAAGGTGGGGGGGGCGGTGGGAATAAAACAACCCTCCACGCAACCAGGCAGGCTCTGCTCAGCCGCGCAAACCCCGCCCATGCTCTGACCCAACTAGCCACGCCCTTCTCCCCCGCCCCCCGCCCCAAAGGGAAATCTCATTGGCTCAGCCACTCCCCAAAATCCTAGGCCTCCGGAGTTGGGAAAACACCTGTCAGGGAGAGGGAGCAGCTTGGTGGGGGCAGGGGAAGCTGGATTTAAAGGGCTCACCGAAGCCATGCACTGAAGCACTCCTCTTCCCTCCCTGGCAGAGGCCTGGGACAGCTGGCCCGCAGAGTGGACAGACCATCGGAGGGGCGCTTACAGAAAAGATTTTTTAAAAAAACAAGTCAGCATTTTCTCCATTGTCCCACGGTGCTTATCTACAGACAGGACTTTCCCTAGAAATAAAAGAAAAGTCAACGTTGCTTTCAGCAAAAAGCCTCCGCCCGCAGCACTCTGCCACTCATGGTCCACAATTAGAAAGTACTTTAAAAGTGTGCACAGTAAGTAACTAGTAGCCCCTGAGGATTAGGTGGTGGTAGGGATATAATCACCGCCCCGCCTCCCGCCCCCAGTTATGCCATCTCTCCGGTTATTCCCACATTTCCAAACTGACCGACATTGAGCCAAACTAAAATTTCACATTTATAAAGCCATACCCTTTGATTTTTAGATTTTATGTTTTTTTCACCTTTGGAGTTCATTCTTATTAAGCAGATTCTAGTCCAAAGCCACTGATTTAATCTTAAAGGGCTAGAAATTGTCTCAACCTGAAAGTATTTAAGGAGGCCACATCAGAACATAATTAACCTTAAATGATTCTGCTTCTTCTACAGTAGACCCAGCTTTAGGCCCTTTCCTTGTCCTCACTCTGCACATTCATGGTCCCTAATCCGGAGGTCATTGCTAGTTATGAAAATCTCTGACCTTTTCTGAATCTAAAATATTCTGGGACTGGGTCATATCAATGTTCATATCCCTTGCCTTTTACAGCTCTGAAACCGCACCCTGGCAAGGACCAGAATCTCCTGGGGGTAGTAAGTTATTAGTTACTATTTGTACAGGCATTCTATGTATGAATCACTTTCCTTTTTTGGTTTTTCTAGAAGCAGCAAATATATAAATAAAAAGTATCAGGGGAGCTTAAAAATCAAACCACCCTGCCTTTCATTTGAGACCTGGATCTCCATTTCCCACTCTCTTATCTATAGCTCCATCCCTTAAGAATTTCCATGGAGCTGAGAACAGATAGGAAATACAGATGCCTGAAGCCTGAAGCTTTCCCTTTCTTAGACCCACAGCAAATAACAGGCTCCATGAAGACGCCAAACAAGCTGAGCATGCGGTTTTAGCAGAAGCAGCCTAGGGCAGGAAGGAACTAGAGCAGATGACAGTGACTTGACCATAATGGTACTGATTGCAGCAGAACTGTGCACACTGCTCTTTGGGATTATCTTTGTTTTCTTATTTATTACTCTTTCTCTCTGTTTTCTCTTCTTTCATTCAATCTCTCTTCATTCCCCTTTCCTTAAATCTTTTTGAAATTCTAAGGCACCTCTCTTCCATAAAAGCTACTTCTTTTCAAAACTTACTTTCTGTCCCTAGAACGACAATTTAAATGAGAAAAACAAAATGTCTTGCTTTTGGAAAAGTTTAAGTCTCTGTAGTAAAAAAAAAAAAAAAAAAAAAGGAAAAAAGAAAAAGGAAAAAAAAAGTCTGGTTTGTGATGCCAATTATGTTGCACGAAGTGAAGGAATAGGCCAGGAGTGGTGGCTCATGCTTCTAATTCTAGCATTTTGGGAGGCTGAAGTGGGAGGATCCCTTGAGGCCAGAAGTTCCAGATCAACGTGGGCAACATAGTGAGACCTCATCTCTACCAATTTTTTTTTTTCATGAGCTGGGTATGGTGGTGCACACCTGTAGTCTTAGCTATTGGGAGGCTGAGGTGGGATATGATTGCTTGAGTCCAGGAGTTAGTGGTTACAGTGAGCTATAATCATGCCACTGCACTCCAACCTGGGAGACAGACCAAGACTCTATCTCTAACAGCAACAACAACAAAAAGACAAAGTTAATAAATGAATTGCATATTTTAGCTTAAATTGAGGGGCAAAAACTTAATGGCCTGAATATTTTGGATTTTCTTTATAGTTGTGTCAATTATGACAGTTTTTGTTCCCCTGTCAATTTAATAGCTTTTATATGACAGAGTATCTTCTATATGCCCTGGTCTCACCCATATCTTCTAGAATAATTCTCGACAAAGGAGGATTTTCCATTAATATTTGTTGATTTATAAAAACAGTATATATTTTTGTGGATATTAAACAGCCCATACAAGGTATTCACCTATTAAATTACCCAACATACCCTCAGTTTCCTTCTAATTCTGTTTGTTCTGCCTTGATCCCCATTTTACTGGTTCTAACACTGAAACAACAATTTTAGATATGTGGCCACAGATGAATATCTGAACAGCAGCTTATAAAATGATTTGACATAAAAGCTTTTGCCAAAAAAAGCGTGATATATTTGGTGGTGCCTTGTCTACCCAATCAGATTCTAGCTCAGATAAATTGAAATGTAGACAGGAAGATAGTACCCTATATGGGCAAGCCAGAGGATGAGAAAGAAGTCATGAGCTAGAGTCAAGAATCAGTTTTTTCAGTGTCTACCCTCATTTGCTTCCCATCTCATCTAAGTCGTTATAAGAAACAAACACCAGAGTAGGGAATATTTACTAGCTGATGTAGAAAGGACATGATACTTGGATTGTTGGAGGCCAAGATGGAGCTCTGTATTTCTTTACTTTTCCATATAGCTTGATAATAAATCCCTATTAGGGAACCTAACTAGAATGTGTTGCTGTTACTCGCAACCTGCATAAAAATTATGTGGGTAACTCCATGTGTTACTTAGCAAGCCACGGATGAATACCTGGAATTATCTGCTGAGTGCCCATTTTCTAGAAACAGCCCTTTCCTCAGTTCTACATGTTTAACTTGGATCTACCTTCAGGCTACAAGAAACCCCCTCCCTGGCTCTAAGTTGGACCACTCAAAACACCAAGTTGAACCAAGTAAAATGCCTTGGTCACTGTTAATTGGATGGGACTTCCACTGAGTCCTTTATCTGGCATTTTTATGAATGAAATAAAGAGTTTATATCCAGTATTTCATGGATAGCTTTTGAGATCTAAAACTTCACATCTAGTTTTTCTTTCCTTCTATATAGGAATAACCAAGCCGTGGTGAGAATGAAGCTACTGTTTGAAAGAATCAAAATCTCAGATGGATCTGGAGAACATTCAAGCTCTTCCTGTGGCCATTTCATGTCCCCTTTTTCCTTAAGCTAGTTCAATTTTCATTTTTGTTACCTGAAATCAGAACAGTGTGAAATGGGACTAGAACTTCTGCAGCTTGAGAGAGATCATAGAGGTCATTATGCCTGAGAAAGATATCTTGCTATGGCCCATATTCTTTTATTTTCCTTCCAGATCTCTGACACTTTCCCTTGATTGAAGCTGTAACCCCAATATAGAGATGGCTTTGTCCTGTGATGCTCTTTCATATCCCCTTCTCCACTTCATTTCTTCCATTATTAATAGAATTCAAGGAGAGTCTTGACATAATGAGTGACGGAATGCTTCTTTTTGGGGAAAGGAACACATTGAACTCAGAACTCAGTGTAAAATTATCATAGATCCCTGACTTTGTCCCAGAGTCTTATAGTTCATTCCAATCTTTGGCTTGTTTCTAAGACTTCCCTAAAGGTCATATTTTGAGCTTGCTGCTATAGATATTTTGCCATTGGCCATAAATATAAATTTGGGACAAATGTCAAGTAAGAAAAGAAAACAAGACTCTATTACAAATCAATTATCTTCTCAACATTTAAAAATATATAATTATAATTTCACTTATTGTACTTTATCTTCCTCCTTATCTTTCTAAGTTATCTTGTGATCATGAGCAATTCAATTCATATACCTGTGCCCATTTCCTCACCTTTAAAGGAAGGGCTTGTTACATCCCAGATCTAATACTTTATAAGTCTCTGATTTACTCTTCACCTACTAAGTGCATATCAAAATTCCCATATATTTTAATTTTCTCTTACATTCCTTCTTCTTTACCCCCACTCACCCCCACACACATCTTCATCTGGGACACCAGATGAACACAGCTTAAACTATCATTCTTACCTCAGGCTGCTACATCAAATACCATTGACTGGGTGGCTTAAACAGCAAACATTTATTTCTCACAATTCTGGAGGCTGAGAAGTCCAAGATCAAGTTGCTAGCTGATTTGGTTCCTGGTGAGGACCCTCTTCTGGTTTGCAGATGAGCTTCTTCTTGCCATATCTTCACATGGCAGAGAGAGACAGAGAGAGAGAGAGAGAATCACTCCCGCGTCTCTTCTTTGCGATCACTAATCCCATTCATGAAGGTTCCACCCTCATGATATAATTAGCCAAAACTCTATGTACAAATACTATCAGATGGAGGATTAGCACTTCAAGATGTGAATTTGGGGACACACAAATATTCAGATAGTAGCGAGGCCTTAGGAAAATGTGCAGATAAGCTCACTTCTGTGTTACTGGGAAGTGATCAAGACCTGGGCTCTTTACCACTCTTTCAGCCAAGGAGAGACTGGTAAATATCAACCAGGTTCAGCATTATGATAATCAAGCAAATGACAGATACAGTGGTGGTAGATTTTGCTTGTTATTAATAGTTTGTTGACTTAGCACTTGAAATAACGCCTTTCCTCTTAACCCTCTGAGTTCTGGAATTCTCTGATATTTTGGTGACATTCAATGTTTCAAGGCCAAAAACAACTGAAAAATTCAAATATGCTTTAAATGCACAAATACACGTTAACCTAAACAATCTTTTTGTTGCCTTAATTTAATATTCTAGGAGGACGTTCCCAAGATTATTTTACTTTTGGTTAGTAAGCATTGTTTTCCTTCTATGTGCATGATTAAGCCTTAATTTTTTAAGTGCTAAGAAGGAGTGACTGAACATAAATCAATCAAATCTGTTTTGCTTTGATGTCCAATTACCAATGCCTGTCCAAGTTCTTATGGACATTTTTGATTTGTGGTTGAAACTATAAAACAATTTAAGACCTGTGGAAGGAGTAATATTTTCCAAAAAGATTATGCAGAAATGTTGTGTATCTGTTTTATACAGTTTCTTGAAACCAAGATATTGTGATCCATGTAACTTTTTGTACTGATGTGTAAGCTCAAAGAGAAAGAAAACCTTCAATAGCAGTTGCCAATTAAAAACTAGAAAGAAAAGAGACATTTCTCCTTTTTGCTTTTCTGTATATTTAAAAATAAGTTACACAGGAGGTTACTTATTGAGGCTATGAGAGTTGAGGTTACTTTTTAAGGTCAGGCCTGAAATCTGTATCAAGATAAAGTTTGCTGGTTTCTTTCTCAGGTAGCATCTTATGCTTCCTTTTATATTCTTAACTCTGCAAAGGGTCTAATCATGTTATAATTAATATATCAATAGATCAAAAGAGTCTAAAATTAAATTTAATATGCACCTTAAAATGGATGTTATTTTGACTAGGGTCACAAAGAGCTCTTAGAATTTTTCTTGAACTCCTGCCAAATGGTCAACCAAAGTAATCCTTTAGAAACCATGTATTTTCTTCTCAGGTTTGCATAGGAATGGATGAATCTTCGAAGTTTCATAAAAAGTATTCTAAGAGTTTAGAAAGTATCCTAAATTCGTCCTTTTCCACATTTTAATTGTCTCTTTCCTCCTTGCCTGATCAATTACCTCTTAGTATAATCCAGTTTTCTTTTGTTTACTGCAGTTCTCCAATTTTGTTGGTATCTACCCTTATCAAGCCTCTCCTTGTCTCTGAAAAATCTGTCATGAGGCCCAAGATATCTAGAAGATTCTCTTCTTGGTCCTGGCCCCAAGTAAATCACAATTTTCTACATTCCAGGGTTATACACTTCAGAGAATATTTCATGTTCTAAAACATTTAATACTGCAATTCACCAGGGGAGAGGGCCCAGAAGAAAAGCTGCCAGAATTATTAAATCTCACAAAGCAATATGAGATAATTTTTGAAAGTCAGAAGTTACACTGATTATGTTTGATAAAAGACAAAACACTAATAATAAATGATGTGTGGAGGTATTTATGTATTTTCTTCAGAAGGATAGTTATTAATTTATGTTGATAGACTGATACATGTTTTCCCTTTTGACTTGTCATAAAGGTCCATAGGACTAGAAAAACAAACCCTGGTTGGCATATCTTTTCTCTGATGTTGTATTAGTCTGTTTTCACACTGCTATAAATAACTACCCAAGACTGGGTAATTTATAAAGGAAAGAAGTTTAATTGACTCACAGTTCTGCAGGGCTGGGAAGACCTCAGGAAACTTACAATCATGGTGGAAGGAGAAACAAATACGTCCTGCTTCACATGGCAGCAGCAGAGAGAAGTGCAGAGTGAAGGCAGGGAAAAGCCCCTTATAAAACCATCAGATCTTGTGACAACTCACTCACTATCACGAGAACAGCATAGAGGTAACTGTGCCCATGATTCAATTACCTCCCACTAGGTCGTCCCATGACATATGGAGATTATGAGAACTACAATTCAAGATGAGATTTGGGTGGAGACACAGCTAAACCATATCAGATGTTGTAGATTATCATTTAGGAAATCCATCCATGATTATAGTTTGATTCACATTCAACTTTGAATATTTAAATTGCTAATACAATGAATATTTTAGTAATGTGCTACTCTATCAAAACAATATGGCAATGAAAGATACAAATATCCCAACACCTGAAAATACTTTTATTAAGAGAGGGAAAGGCCAGGCTGGGCAATATTTTGAATATGAGATAAGAATATCTACATTTACAAAAATAATTTTAGTAAGGAAAAAAGTCTAAAGCTATATATAATTAAAGATTTTTTTGCTCAATTAACTAGCTATAATTGGGACCATTTATTAAACAATTTTTAAGTAATACTTTCTCAAATACCAAGTCTATTTAAAATCACTATACTAATAGTAGGTAATGCCATTTTATGTACTGATCATTTCTGGTCTTCTGTGATGAGCCTAACTTACTTTTAAGATAAACCCAATTTATAAACAATTGATATTACTTTATGTAATTGTGGCGTGAAGAAACCTTCCACTAGATCCTTTTTTGTAATATTTATCTACACTGTATAAAGTATTGCCATTAACAAACTTGTGACTTTTATGTATATTTTTAGGAAAATTATATTATCAGGTTTTATTACAATGTAAGTTATTAATAGTTATCATAGTAATTAATACATGCATACTGACTTCACATTCTTTCTATGTCATCATTTTGGGTAAACGCTGAAAGAGAAAGAAAAATGTTCCTTGTCTAATCAAATACTGGAAGAAAAGAAAACAATTGCAATAATTTATTGTTTATTAGAATGGGAGAGTAGGAGAGGTCTGCTTTATGGAGTTTAATGTGACTTTGCTAAATGAATACTTTTAGGCAAATGGAATTACTAACTATCTGACTGCGTCTACTTATCTTTCCATTTAGTAACTTCCCAACACATTGGAGAAGATGTTATGTATCATACTGAAAATATGATAATTGTAGCTGTTTTCCATCTCTCTGGTATTCTTTTCAGGATAATGTCATATTTTTTGCATCATGACTCTCACAGAATATTAAAGAGAGTGAATTAATGACAGTATTTACCACTAAAAAGTAATTTTATTTATGTCTTAACATGACTACATTTAAGAATAACCTTCTCTCTTTGTATTTGCTGTGAGATTTTAGTAACATATAGGTATTTATATGTAATGTATACAATTTTACCCAATATTTTACTATAAAATGGAAAAATTACTTTCTATTTTTTTCTAATTAATTGGCATTCATTCCATTGTCTTCTGCCAGTTTGGTATGGCATTGACATTTAAAAAATCCCAAAGTAAATATTTCTCGATGTAATATGACCTCTTCTCATTACTCTTTCACACACTTACCTCCTGAAGTATTCATGTTTTTGAAATAAAATAATTATGTTACATTATATTTTGTAATGAGGAAGAAAGTGAACATAAGTATTTTTAAATAAGTATTTAAAATGAGTACCTTTTAAAAAATGTATTGAGTACAGAATTTTGTTACACTATGTGAGGCCAGAAAATATCAATGATACCAAAGTGTTAATTACAAAGCCAGTCAAGAGACAGAGTATAAAGTTATTATATTTTTAAATAACAGGAAAAAATAGATGTTTCAGGTCATTAAAACCTTTCATGCATGTATGCACAGGTATTATAAATTCAAATTTATGACTTGAAAAGGGTCTTCCTGATAAAACTCACCTACCTGTTTTCTAAAGATGGTTGAAATGAATAGTGGAAATTTACTGCTAATGTAAAATTGGCACTTTTATTTTTTTAACCACATAACTAAAATCAACATAGCTAGCAAGATAAAAATAATGTCAAATATTTAAATAGGAACTATGGCTCTATCTGCCTTTCAATAAACAATGACTAATTGTCCTAGCTAAATCTTTACCTTCAAGATAGGAAGGCACAGATACTGCAAAGATACTGAGTTTGCTACTCATTCCAGTGGCCTTCACTGTACATTAATCAAAAATGTTTGCTATGCAAATCTTGTCATACAAAGCAATTATGGTTGTTCCTAAACTGACCTCATGTTTATTTATTACTTCAGCATTTTACTCCCAAGTCTTGTATGAACTTTTCAAATACGAACAATTTTTATGTTACTTTTTAAAGATATTTTAAATTTGTTTATGCCTAGTATAAATGGAGAAGCTGTGTAACTCTCTCAATCTGCAATGCAGTGCTTAGTGAGTCTGAATAATATTCCAGTGACTGTTCATGCAAACTATTTTCACCCCAGGGTCTTTGTTAGGATGAAGAGGCCCTTCTAATAGCTTGAGGCCATGACACCTTGTTTGGTCTTACTCTGCAACATTAGCTGATAACTAATGGAGACTGTCAGCTACAGTATACTAAGCAGGAAAATAAGTATTTTTGTAGCAGGATAGTGAAAGTAAAATATACCAAAAAATTCATTGCTAACCATTTACATATTTTCTCAACTTTGCCTGCCCTCACCAAGTGCAACTCATCTAGAAAAAGTACATTCATCAAGAAAAATGGTTCAGGAGCATAAATCCACAGTCATTAATAGCAATAATGCTCTTTAACTGTCTAATATGATATTGCCACAGGAATTCCCACTTTCTGATTTCTGGTTGAGCAACAGTGGCATCCAGTGGCCAGATAATTGTTTTCATGATTAAAGTGTCATCAGAAGTTCAGACTAACATTGAATGCTTCAGATGTATTTAGCCTAAGCAAAGGAATTTAGGAAAAGCAAATCAAAAGCCTCTGTTTCCAAAGCAACCCTGGATCAAATCTAGGTCATGAGATTTGGTTCTGATGACTGCTGGCAATCTCTCCAACACCCCTTAATAACTTCAATTTAGGGTATCTGTTAACCGTCTACTGTGTATATTCATGTGGAATATCAATATACACAGTAGATGGTTAACAGATACCCTAAATTCATATATTTTTATTTGTAAATATATGAATATACATATTCATATATATATACATTTTTCCCCTGAAGATTAGACACGAGTTTTCTTACAAGAGCTCTAATATAGGCACATTAAGTACTGATTCTACACTACTAATCTTGTCCTACAGAGCAGAGTGAGAAAGTGCAATGATAAAATGATTCCCAGCATCATAGAGTTTACAACTGAAGAAATCTGTTTATTTTGTCTATGTCACCTGTAAAGAAAACTTGTCACCAATAGTGGTTACTTTTAACCTAACACAGAATAGCAGTATAAAAACCTTCTAAGAGGTATGCTATCTTCTTTATTCTTTATTTCAACTTCAGTTTTAGGAAGTAATGCAAGCTTAAGACATAATGTAAAAGGCTACAAAGCAAAAAATTCAAAATAGAAATTCACTCCGTGGCACTGTTTTTAAAAACACCTCACAAATCATTCAGGATGGGGGTGCTGCTTCTGTGCCTTTCATGTACAATGGAACCCTATGCCAGGCAACAAAGAACTAAGTGATCAGCTAAATAAACAGGCACTTCCCTTGTAGTCTCTCTTGAAGGGAAAGTGGTTGTTATTAAGTATGCACTGTGCTGAATAGGGCAATTCAATTGGAGAGAGCTTTATGGTAAAGAATTAAAACAACAACAACAACAACAACACAAGTTTCTCAACTATTTAGAAATAGAACATATTTTCAAGAGTGTCTTGATAACAGGTTGTATGTGGGCTGGCAGCTTGCTTTGTCCTATTAAAGCAATCATGATTCAGCATTCTTGGAAGAAAAACTGGGATGTAAAAATCCTCAGTAAATATTTTCAAAACATGAGAAACACGTTTGTTACACAGGAACAAATTCTGCTGTCTCTTTGTGAAAGAGCAAGGGGAAAGAGACTATGGTTAAAATTATAAGTCTCTGGATGTTCCTTTTTTGTTTCATCCAAACAGCACAGCAAAAGGCCTTGATGTATAATTTGTTTCCCTGCACTCTCTGGTTACTAGAGAGGATCTACAATGGATACAGTGTTGATATTGGATTTATTTTCAGGATTTAAGAGATGATGTCAGAACAAGTGGCATAGCCACATGGGCCAACAAGTGGGTTGTGAAGTCAGCTTGTCCTCATAGCACCTATTGTCACTTTGTTTACAATACAATGGGTTGCCTATTTCAGGAACAAGAGTATGTGTTTGTGTGTATGTATATTTATTTGTTATTTCATTGGTATAGGACATATTTTCCACATAGTGAGAATTATTTAGTGAAGGATGAATTAATACACACGGTGTACACACTCGTATATTTACAGTGTACACACTCATATATTTACATGGTGTACACAAATGGTATACATGTTCATATATATAAATATATATGTGTGTACAACATATAAATATATGAGTGTGTACACCTTGTGTAGAGGAAACAATATTATTTAGTACTCTTTTATACTGCCACATTATCATTCATTTAAAGAATAACTGATAGGGCCAGGTGCGGTGGCTCATGCCTGTAATCTCAGCACTTTGGGAGGCCGAGGTGGGTGAATCACCTGAGGTCAGGAGTTCGAGACCAGCCTGGACAACATGGTGAAACCCTGTCTCTATTAAAAATACAAAAAATATTAGCAGGGTGTGATGATGTGCACCTGTAGTCCCAGCTACTCGGGAGGCTGAGGGATGACAAGCGCTGGAACCCAGGGGCGGAGGTTGTAGTGAGCTGAGATCGTGCCACTGCGCTCTAACCTGGGCAACAGAGAGAGACTCCATCTCAATTAAAGCAAAAAAAAAAAAAAAAAGCTGATAAACAATAGGGAGATGGGCCCTTATGTTAAGGGATGTCTCAAAAGTTCAGTGCTATAAACTGATAGTCTCTGATTGTATCTTTTTGAGGAGTTATTTCTGAGAATAATTATAAAATTTTTTGTTCTTAACAGGAGAGGTAACAGGGATTCTTTTTATTTGTGTTAGGATGGTATTTGCCACGGAGGAAGTTGTCTTCAGCCCAGGGATATTACATTATATTCCAAAAATGTTTCATCCTAATGAAAGAGGTCTTGGATTTAAGACAATGTCTTGATGCAACTAGAAACCAGGCTGTCAAGGAATTTGCTTATTTCTTAACTTGATATCCAATATTAAACATTAGGCAGGTATGTTACTGTGTGTATGTCACACACACATATACATGGATGAATAGATAGGTAGATTGAGTGATATATGGATGATATATTACTATTTTCAGGCTGCAATAACAAAACACCTTAAACTGGGTAGCTTATAAACAACAGAAATTAATTTCTCATAGTTGTAGAGACTGGGAAGTTCAAGAATAAGGCACTGGCAGATTCAGCCAGATTCTGGTGAAGCTCCACTTTCTGGCTTATAAACGACACCTTCCTCGACACGATAACCTCACATGATAGAAGGGACAAGGCAGCTCTCTGGAGCTTTCATAAGAACACTAATTCCATTCATGAATGCCTCATAACCTAATCATCTCCCGAAGGCCCCACCTCCTAATACCATAATGTCGATGATTAGGTTTCAGCATATGAATTTGGGGGAGACACAAACATTCAGACCAAGACAGACAGATGGATAGATAGATAGCCTCTGTTGTCAAAGATTGGCACCAGAAATTATAGAGCTGGGAAGCTTCTCATCTAAAACATAAATTGGGCACTTTACAATCACACTATGAATTATTGTCCCTTTTAGACATGAAGAAATCAAAAATAGGTGTGCTTCTGTGATGGCAGCTAGTAAGGACTGACTTCAACTTGAGTCCTTAGATACCAAGACAAATGTTCTTTATACTGTATCACAGAGGCTTGTGCTCTTCAGTATTCTAATTACTCAATTTCATGACTCTGTACAGCTATTTTTCAATCTCAGGCCCTCAGATGGGTTCCTAAGCAACAAAACCAGAACAACTTTCCTGAGGTAGGGGTAAGGGAGGAATCAATTTTGCCTGCCAAAGTCAACTATAAAAGATGTAAGGGCTCTTACCTACAGATATACAACACAATCATTAAGAGACAGAGGTGAGATTGCTTATATAGCTTCCTAAACACATCTTTAAGAAGTTTGTTGCCCAAATGTATACATAACATGTACCATATCTACAGGCAGTATAGCTATACCTTGACTAATAGGTCTATGTGGGTAGAAAATATGATCAAAGTATAGTTGGTCTTGATCCATACCCCAGTTAAGATGGACTTGATACACAATTTTTTTGACTTTGTAGAGTTTGCAGGGCCCAAGTAATAGCTTTGTATGTTAAAACATCACTTGTATCAACAGAATCTCTATACTTACTTTTTCAAATAAATAATCACATGGATTTTAATGAAACCATACCACCATAATTTTGTGACCATGATATTATAATGCATTGTTACTACTGATCATTTATCTTGGGGAGCTGCTATGCTAGGTGCTTTATTAAACTGCCCCATAGGACAGACACGATAGGATGAACAACTGAAGCATTGCACCATTAGGACCCCTATGATTTCCCATGGATGACTATGACATAGAAATGCTGTGTAAAATTGAAAAAAAAAAAAAACTGCATTAAAGTTCACATGGAACCAAAAAAGAGCCCGCATTGCCAAGACAATCCTAAGCCAAAAGAACAAAGCTGGAGGCATCACGCTACCTGACTTCAAACTATACTACAAGGCTACAGTAACCAAAACAGCATGGTACTGGTACCAAAACAGAGATATAGAGCAACGGAACAGAACAGAACCCTCAGAAATAATACCACACATCTACAGCCATCTGATCTTTGACAAACCTGACAAAAACAAGAAATGGGGAAAGGATTTCCTATTTAATAAATTGTGCTGGGAAAATTGGCTAGCCATAAGTAGAAAGCTGAAACTGGATCCTTTCCTTACTCCTTCTACAAAAATTAATTCAAGATGGATTAGATACTCAATGTCACTAATCATCAGAGAAATACAAATTAAAACCACATTGAGATATCATCTTACACCAGTTGAATGGCTATGATTAAAAAGTCAAAAAAAAAATAACAGATGTCGGTGAGTACAGAGAAGAAAGGGAACTCTTACACACTCTTTGCGGGAATGCAAATTAGTACAACCTCTATGGAAAACAGTATGGACGTTTTTCAAAGAGCTAAACATAGGACTATCATTCAATCCAGCAATCCCATTACTGAGTATCTACCCAAAGGAAAATAAATCATTATATCAAAAATACATCTGTGCTTATATGTTTATTGAAGCACTACTTAAAATCGCAAAGATATGGAATTAATCAAAGTGTCTATCTATGGATGATCAGCTAAAAAATGTGATATGTATGTATATACACAATGGAATACTATTCAGCCATAAAGAAGAATGAAATCATGTCTTTTGCAGCAACATTGGTGGACCTAGATGCAATTATCGTAAGTGAAACAACTCAGAATCAGAAAGTCAAATACTGCATGTTCTCACTTAGAAGGGGGTGCTAAATAATGTATACACATGGACATAGAGTGTGGAAAAATAGACATTGGTGACTTGGAGGGTAGGATGGTGGGAAGGAAGTTAGGGATAAGAAATTATATAATGGGTACAATGTAGACTATTCAGGTAGTGATTACACTAAAAGCCCATTCTTCATCACTATACATTATACCCATGTAATCAAACTGCACTTGTACTCCTTACATTTAAACAAATAAAAAATAAAATTTTGGTACCTAGAAAGATATAATAAACGGATATATTCTTTTTTTTTTTTTTTTTTACTTGAGCAGATATTTTAGTATTGAGTGAGTTTTTTTTTTTAATTTATTTATTATTATTATACTTTAAGTTGTAGGGTCCATGTGCATAACGTGCAGGTTTGTTACATATGTATACTTGTGCCTTGTTGGTGTGCTGCACCCATCAACTCGTCATTTACATCAGGTATAACTCCCAATGCAATCCCTCCCCCCTCCCCCTCCCCCCTCCCCATGATAGGCCCCGGTGTGTGATGTTCCCCTTCCCGAGTCCAAGTGATCTCATTGTTCAGTTCCCACCTATGAGTGAGAACATGCGGTGTTTGGTTTTCTGTTCTTGTGATAGTTTGCTAAGAATGATGGTTTCCAGCTGCATCCATGTCCCTACAAAGGACACAAACTCATCCTTTTTTATGGCTGCATAGTATTCCATGGTGTATATGTGCCACATTTTCTTAATCCAGTCTGTCACTGATGGACATTTGGGTTGATTCCAAGTCTTTGCTATTGTGAATAGTGCCGCAATAAATATATTCTTTTGATTAAAAAATATTATCTCCACCCTGATGTGGAAACAGCCATGCGAAAAGAGATTTGGAGAAGACCTTCTTTTGGATGTCAACTACAACAAAATTACTTATTTTCAGAACATGTAAATATGTTCATTGCTTGATTTTTTTGGTTGAAAACAAAGTAAGCTAAATTCATAACATTGGCAGTGTTTCTATATATAAACAGCTTAAGACTGAAATGACTTTGCGTAACTAAACACTTTATATAACAGCTCTTCTCAGTTGCCTATTTGAAAGGGAAACAGCCATATGAACCCTTTTGTGGTTCCAGGTGTTGCTGTCTTCCTAAATAGTAGCAACAGATGTGGCCCTTTGGCTCATGAGAGCTGGTATGCAATGAATCTGGAGAGGTAGGATGGAGAGGAATTTTGCATACTCAGCAAGCATGCACCCAGAAAATGGGTGCCTGACCTTAAGCTTTGCACAATGTGAATTATAAATGCTGTCTTGATTTTCGCTGTTTCACAACTACAAGCCATCTAAAAATGCCCAAAGAGAATAATTTCTTTAATGTCTTTGAATAACCACTTAATTAAGTGAAAATTAAGTTATTCAAATTGTTGAAACATTTTCAATTATCTTACTCTATGCATTTATACCTTACTTTACAAATAGAAGAAGTTTATTATCATTTAGAGCTACAATATCTTCAGTTCATTACTATCAAGAGACAATTTTATGTCTTGCCTTAAGTTATGTTGAAATGGAAGAAAGGTCTCCCTCATTCTACTAAAAGTGATCTTAGCAAACTGCTTCTCAAACCTCTGCTCCAAAGCTACCCCAACTCACATCAAATGCCCTCAAGTCAACCAAACAACCAAACAACCCACCCAATATCCTGTACACAAAACAAAGCTATTTCAACCCTTATTAAATGGCCCTAAACCAACCAACCAATCCACTCTATATCCACATGCACAAAACAAAGCTACCATAGTATACATCAAATGTCCTCAAATGAATCAACCCACCAACTCAATAACCCCCTCTCCACTCCTCAAAGCAACTAAAATACTACCTGGAATGAACAAAACAAAGAACCAGATGATCTCCCAAGAGTAAAAGTGAATCAAGAGCTGAGAATGACTGATAGACTAGCTATTTTAAATTTAATATTTTGTAACCAACAGGAAAACTAAATTGGTCACAGAATCAAAGTATAAGTCTTTACAATCTGCATTCCTTTATTTAGTTTGATTTTTATCACACATAGTCATTAATATGAAATTTACTTTAATTTCTTATTAATTAGCTGGTAAGAAACCTGAAAACTCCATTACGTCTGATTTATTATTGATCCACATAAAGTACCAGGAAGCTTAAGATTTCCTATATATCAATTTCTATAATCTATAAAATCCAGATAGGCTCAGAATGAATAAACTAACATTTATAATTTTTGCTTCCTTCTTGAGCAAAAGAGATACAACATAAAATGTAGAGGTTATAAAGGAAAAACATTTGTAAGAAATACATTTTACTCGTTACTTGATAAGTTTTATTTCTAAAGTATCTTCCAATGTTATTGTCAACAAATGGTTGAAGTAGATATGTTTAAATGCAATAATAGGGACTCTTTCCCATTTAACCACCATACAAAAATCCTGTGACACCTCATCCAAACCAACTAAGTAAATTATCTCGAAGAATCTAAAATATAATAAATTTGTGATTCAAAGCAAAAGCATTATTCACTATTCTTAGTAGATAATGTATTAGTGAAATGTTCTAATTTTTGACATATGAAATATGAAAAACACTAGCTAAAATATGAAAAAGAAGTGAATTTAATAAATGAAATTTATTTCCAACCTGAAGCACACTTACAAAATATGCACACCATTGCATGTGTTCTCACATTACACAAGGTCAACACTGCCAGAAGCCTGTACTATATCTGCTTAAAATACAGTATTTATGAGTAAAACCTCTGGGAATGACCAGTGAAATGTTTCCTCTTTGCCAGACAAAAGGTAAGATATGTTTTAAAAAACTCAACAATGGGTATTTACTTTGCTAACCATCAACGTGTTATATTTTATTGTTTTGCCTTTTACCTTTCCTTTTTACCTTTTCTTATTTAAAAAAAATGCTTATCTGTGTCTTTGTAAAACCAAATATTTAAACATTGATATACTCCTATGATGCTTCTAAAAGGAATATAGTAGAATGATAATAGAATCACCAGCAGCAAAAACAAGACCTTGGTCATTTTCTTTTTTCTTTGAAACTGTTACCTTGGATGTTGAATCCCTCCATAATTTCTGATACTTTTAGAGATGGGAATGGTGGCATATCAAGGATAAATTAAATTTCATCATTTTGGCTTTAACACGTACACTATAAACGTGACAGCTTGGTGCACTGTAGCTGACAGTTCCCATTAACTAGAAGCTAATATTGCAGAGTCAGTCCAAACAGAGAGTCACGGCCTCTGGCTACAGGAAGGTCCCCTTCATACTAGGATTCTCACACCCCCTTGGGAACAAAAAAGCTATAAATATTTTCTACTAGTTCCCTCCTCAAAGCTATATAATGAATATTTACACATTGGGATCTTTTTTTCTACTCTTGGAAAAGCATTTCCAATTGACACATTTTATTGGTCTAAGCAGGTGACTCAAGCCAGCCCTCTTTGCCTTCACAGTAAAGCAGCATACAGGAGGGTTTACGTTTCAGTTCTTGAATCACTGGTAAAACAATGCATAAAATAGTAGGAAACGTTTTTTAAACTTTTAAAAAATGAATTGATAAAATATGCAAGTGCCAGGAAAATCTGCCAAAACATGAAAAAAACCAAAACGTTAAGAAGTGGATGTAGCTTAAGGAATATTTTGAACGAGACTTCAACAATAAAATAAATGCTAAATGGATTCGCTGGAAATTTTAGGTCCTAGAGACCATTGAAAGAAACATAAGTCAATTTTTGAAATATATTTATGTTTAAATAACAAAGTTATTTTAGTATCAGTTGTTGGCCATAAGCACCATGAGTCTGTATGTGTGTGCGGATGGACAGGAGAGACAGATGGTACAGAGAACTTGTCACTGTTTATCTACAAAGTGCTCACGTTATATTGAAGTAACTCACAAATCACAAATTCCCCAGAAGAGGCCACAGAACAGAGATTATGAAAAGAGATACAAAAGCCAGACTGCGTAGGGGCAGTCCTTGTACTGCTACTGATTAGGTGCACAATCTGGACTGAGTTAACTTCTCTGTACCTCAGTGTCCTCCTCTGCAAAATGAGCAGAATAATGGTATCCAGCTGTGTCTGAGAACTAAATAAATTAATATTTGTAAAATGCTTTAAATAGAGCAAATAGTAAAATAATAACATATTTAATCATGGCTTTGGGAGACATATAGGAGCATGATAAATAAAAGTCTAGCCTCTGCCCTCATGGAGTTCATTGCCTACACAGGAGAAGACAGATTAGTAATTTTGAAAAAATCAAAAATGTGGGTAATTGCAATGTCCAGGCTATGCATACGGTGCCCTGGAACATGAAACAAAGATGTACTCAACTAAATTAAGCTGGTGGAGATGCAGTGTATTCAAAAAGATTTCACAGAGAAGGTAAAGCTTTAATACAAGACTTGAAGGATTAATTTGAGTTCCTAGATAATGACAGGCGGCTGGTTTGAGGATTTGAAGTATAAGGACCAGCATGTTCCACAGCCATGTGTGGCATATTGAAGCCTTGGAAAAGAGTTGGTATGAGTGGGCTATAAAGTACTCTGGACAGCATGAGGATGGAAAGGCCGACTGGCACCTTATTAGGAAGCTTGGACTTGACCATGTAGAATGAGGGTGAATTTAAAGGTTTATAAACCCGGGGTATTATGGTAATGTTTACATTTTTAAAAAGATTACAGGAGCAGCAGAGCTAGGAATGGACTAGAGGTGAGTAAGATAGAACTCCAGAGATCAGTTATTGTTATCATAGTCAAGGATAATGACATAATCAAGGGAAGAAGTCAAAAGAGATGAAAGAAAATTGTTTGGAGTCAGGAAATAATCCCAGTCTGCAATTTGTGTTCAAATCCAATCCAGGCATCATGCTTTCCAAGAATCTTCCTTAAAATTTCAGATAGGTCTAAATGTTCTCATTCTGTACAGGATTTTATACCACCTGTAGAATTGTATCATTTGTCACACGGTATTGCACTTGTATGTTTATATCTGTATCTCTTTTTTCACTGGCTCATTTATTCATTTAACAAACATTTTAAAAGCCATTCTCTATGCAACACACCGGTTAAATGTTGAGAATCCCCAGAGAACAGTATCATTATGATCCTTGTTCTTCCAGAACATTTGGTCTAACAGAAAAAAAAAGATCCTCAACAAATGCTTGTTAAATTGTTGAGATAGATTTGAGGATCATAAGTACAGGGGTTGTTGAAATTTAGAACATGGATAAAACCTTTCTAGTAAGTAAATGTAAAAAGAAACATGCTGAGTAAGGATGGGAAACCCCAATATTTAAGAGGTGAACAAACTCAGGAAGAGGAAAGTGTAAAGGAAAGCTGGATCCACTAGAAGAAACAACATAAAATTACTTTTTTTTTTTTTTTTTTGAGACAGAGTCTCACTCTGTCACCAGGCTGGAGTGCAGTGGCACGATCTCAGTTAACTGCAACCTCCAACTCCCTGGTTCAAGCGATTTTCCTGCCTCAGCCTCCTGAGTAACTAGGATTACAGGCACGCGCCACCACGCCCAGCTTTTTTTAATTTTTTTTTTTATTTTTAGTAGAGATGGGGTTTCACCATGTTGGCCAGGATGGTCTCCATCTCCTGACCTTGTGATCTGCCCACCTCGGCCTCCTGAAGTGCTGGGATTATAGGCGTGAGCCACTGCACCTGGACAAAATTAGTTTTTTTAACCATCAGATATGATTTGCAAAACTTTGTTATTCAATAATCATGTTTTCAACCATTATGATACTTTTTGTTATTCGGACTCCCTTTCAAAACTTGCATTAATAATGCCCCAAGCTTTCACAGTTAGTATTAGTCTTATTTCAATTAATGCTTATGCATGATTCTACTTATATGAGGTATATGAAATAGTGAAATTCATAAAAGCAGAGAGTAGAATGGTGGTTTCCAGGGTGTGTGGGGAGGGAGAAACAGGGAGTTGCTAATCAACAGTCTTCAAGTCTCAGTAATGCAAGATGAGTAAGTTCTTGAGATCTTCTGTACAACATTGTGTTCATTCTGTATTGTACATTTAAACATCTGTTAAGGGGATGAATCTGTGGGAAGTGTTGGCAACACAATTAAAAAAATAAAAATAATAAGATGATTTTTTTAATTCAAGGAATTAGAGTTTCAATAAGTGAATAATTTCGTGTCAAATGCTGCAGAAGTCAGTGAAGATTAAGCAGTAAGAATAACAAGTAGATCTGGTGTGGTAAGCAAAATTTGGTCCACATAACCTTTATTTACCCCTGGCATTACTTGCATGATGTGTTAGGTTATGTAAGGGATATAATTAAGGTTATACCAAATGACTTTATCTTGGATTACCTGTGTGAGCCTATTCTAATCACATTACCCCTGCGAAGCAGAGATCTTTCTTCAACTGGAGGCAAGAAGAGCAGCAGAGATTCCAAGCAAAGTATTCCATGTACTATATTGTTGTTGGCACGAGATAAAAGGAGACAAATGTCAAAAAATTAGGGACCTGGGTCCTACAATAAAGAGCTGAATTCTTCCAATAACCTGAATGAACTTGGAAGTAGAATCTTTTGCAGAGCTTCCTGATAAGAACCCGGCCCAGTTGACTCCTTGATTTTAGCAGAGGACACAGTTGAGCTGTGTTGTGTGTGGACTTCTGAACCACAAAACTGTAAGATGATAAATTTGTGTTGTCTGAAGCCACTAAGTTTGTGATAATTGGTTAGGACAGCAATAGGAAACTAATATACTTGCCAATTACAAGTCAGTTGTGAGGTGATGCTGAGAGTAACTTTAGCAGTATACTGAAGTCCAGAAGCCAACTTGAGTTAAGGAGGATGAAGGAAGTGGAAGTAGAGGAGCATTTCCTTTTCACATTCATCCCCCCGTTTTTTTTTTACATGTTTCCATTGTTGTTCATGTAATTTTTGTGAGATGATTTATAAAGGTAATTTGTTGAATTTTACTCCTTTTCTACCCTAAAATGTAACTTAATCCAATGAGCTTAAAATCATTTGCATATTTGATAAATATTTCCCCAGTCTCCCTCTAGACAACTGATAAAGGAAAGAATCAAATTGATGAGGCTCAAGATACAGGTAAAAATTTATTGCATTTAATGTATGCTTGCTAAATATCAAAAAGTTCCAAGAAATCTTTTCAAAGCCCCTTCCCACACTCAATATAGAAAAACACACATTTGGAAGGACACTTGATGTTGCACTGTGAAACAGATTTTTTAAATCTTCAATACCCAGTCTTTCCTTTTTTCAAAATTATAGGTAAATAAAAATTGTAATGGATACTTCTAAGGAAAACACATAAAATACATAATGACTAAAAATTAACTCTCCAAATTAGAAGAAAGACACTAATACTGAAACATGTTTCATGCCTACATAAATATTAACACATTCATACATATGAATGTGTATATGTATACAATGTTATATACGTATGGATGGACATAATTATTTGGTAAAAATATGCAAACCATGTTCCAGAAAATGTTTTTGATCTGTATTCAGGGGATTTGATAGAATGCCAATTTAATAGACATTTATTTCGTTACTACTATGTGTGAAGCTCTCTCTACTAAGCACTTGGGTTGATATAAAAATAAATAAAATACAATTCTTCCACTCCCAAAGTCTGTATTTTAGATAAAAACTAAAATGAATTTTTAAAAATATATGCACAGGAACATCACAGGGGATTCACGTCACGAATCAAATTCATCCTATGTTTATTAAGATGGCCCCCGAAAGTGTAGAACCGATATTTCTAGCTCTTTTCCATGCAGAAATGGGTCATGTATTTCTGTTTCATGTGACTGAACATATTACAAACCCTGCTACTGTGGATTGAACTGAACCTAACAAATCTGCTGTAGGCTAGGTGCTGTGTTCTACCCTCAGGTTTAAAAGAGTTGTAAGACAAGAGCTTGCTCTCAAGGAGCTGAGTCTTAAATATAAACTTCACTATGGGCCAGTCTTATAAACCAACTGATACCTTGCCACTTTCCATAAAATCTTTATATGTCTTTGTTTTTCCATTTTCTGTTTTTCTCACAGTTGTATCCTAATAATTACACCCACATGATATATAGCTTGGAAGATTTTTGTCATCACCATATCAATTTAGTTCATAACATGTGCTTCAAAATGTATTGTAAATTCTTTTAAGATAAGAATTCATTATGGTTTATGTTTATATCTATGCCTCCTTCAATAATTCGGAAATAGAATTGTCTCTAGGATGTATTCAGAGCTGTGACATTATGCTATTAAAAACACATAAGGTCTAGAAACTGGCATAATTATTTGCACTTACTCAATGTACTTTATGAGATATTTTTCTCATATGTGTGTTGTTATGTAATTTAATTCAATTAACAAATAATTTTTAAAAACAAATATACTAAACTGATATGTTGCAGCCATAAGATATTTTCATCTGCACATACAGTTTTAGACAAATCATATTTTATTTGTTGTTACAGACTATCATTATGTTTTATAAATATGCTACTTATTTATGGCTATAAAGAAGAATGCCACATTCAAATAATCACTTGTAGTCTTAAAAAATAGTTGAGGTCATTGCCTTGTGCCATATATTTGATAAACTTGAAGATTTAAATATTATTATGTCAATCTATCTTTAAAATAGAAAGCTACCATTTCTTCCGTTTAAAATTAGGTACAAAAGTTTCAATAAACAACTTAATCTAAAACATAAGGGAAGACAAAAGCTTTTGCTATACTCTGACCTGGTAAATTGCTGAAAATGACTGTGTGCTGAAACTGCTTTGGCTTGATAATAACTCTCTTTGTTATAAAGAGATTATCGTAAGAAGTCTATGGAACGCATAATGTCTTCAGTTTTTAATATACATATATATTTTCGTCCTTGAAGGGAAGTAGCAAAAATAATATAACATCTAAAACCAAATTATTTTTCATTTAAAGAACCAAAAATAATTTTGCAATACATATCTGTCTGTACTCTTAGCTTTTATCTATCAACTGACTCCTTCCTTGTGTGCCTCTTCATTTAAAAAATCTAAGACAAAATGAAATACGATTTTGTAATATCAATGAGAATAAATGCTGCCAACATTTGTAAAACATGTACATTTCAAGGCTGCTGGTTTTTGTTTTTTCCACTTCATCCATGACATTAAGTATGTTAGTATTCTACCACACAGAAAATCACTATAGTCAACACTGACTGATCAATGGTCAGTCTGCATTTTTTAGAGCACACCTATAAAAGTTAGAAATAGTACATTTTAACTAGAAGCCTATCAAAATCACAACTCTGCTCTCGCCTTTCTACTAAGAACAAAAGCAGAACCTAGCCAACTCATTTGCATCATAATCTAATTTTGAAATTACTTTATCAGTGCAATAACACATTCAATAGAGGTTTTGTCTTATTGATGAAAAGGGAATCCACTTGGTTTGGGAGTACATAACATTTTTTAATTAAATTTGTGTTATTATTATACTTACACTCAAAGGGCCAGGTGATGGCAATGTTCCATGGAGGAAAATAATATTGCTATAATAACAACAATATCCATGAAAATTTAATAACATTTCACTGAGACATAATGACATAATAACAAATATGTAATCACTATCTAGGCACTTTGTAGGGAAGAGTTAAAGTAATCAGTAAGACTGTTACTAAATAAAAGACCTTTTTCAGAAATTGGGGATATAAAAATGGCATATATCTATTTCATCCCTGTAATCTCTTTGAAGAGACAGGTTTTACATATACAAAGATAAACAACAACAAGGTAGTCAATTATGAGATGTTTGTGAGTCAGGGCAACTACTTTAAGAGCCCTTTGAAAAGGAAGGAAATGTAACAAAAATTCTAGGCAGGAAAGATGCAGCATTGGAAATGTATCTGACATGTTAAGATAATGACAAGTGGACACCAGAAGTGGAGTAGACAATTCAAATAAGGGGTCAGTGGAGCTTAGTGTGGACAGTTTACGTGAGCCAGATTTTGGAGTCTTGAATGTCCAACCCAGGAAAGAGAAGCATGTTGTCTGGGAATTGGGATATGACTACCTGATGATTTCACTGTGAATTCAAACAGGTTGAAGGAGAACAAGGTCATTTTTCAAGGAATAATTTACAAGATTTAGCAACTGAAGGAGAGGATAATGAATAAAGAAAGTCAAAATGACACTAAGGTTTTGAGTGGGTGACTGGGAAAATAATGACATCATATCTCCTTTAAAAAAAAAAATAATAAGGGTCGGGCATGGTGGCTCACACCTGTAATTCCAGCACTTTGGGAAGCTGAGATAAGTGGAACATCTGAGGTCAGGAGTTTGAGACCAGCCTGGCCAACATGGTGAAACCCCGCCTTTACTAAAAATACAAAAAATTAGCTGAGCGTGGTGGCAGGTGCCTGTAATCCCAGCTACTCAGGAGGCTGAGCCAGGAGAATCACTTGAACCTGGGAGGTGGAGGTTATAGTGAGCTGAAATTGCCCCATTGCACTCCAGCCTGGGCAACAATAGCGAAACTCTGTCTCAATAAATAAATAAATAGTAATAATAATAATAAGAATATTTCCCCCAACATATACCTAACAGAAATTTATAAGAGAAAACTCACTGAAAAATCACAGTATAAGAATTACTGTAGTCCTACCTGTAATTATATGAAACAATTGTTAATACACAAAGTTTTCAATGATGGTCATCAATAACACAGGGACAGCATATGTGAATTGTATTTCTGAGCATGCATTTACTTAGCGCTCTTGTAATTAAATTTAGAATTTATACATGTAATGCCAAACTTGTACACTTTATATTGCATTGTTTTAGAAAAGCATAAAAGTATTTATACTTTTCTCATTACTTTTAACAGCAAAAACACAATTACTTTTGCACCAACCTAATGTAAATGCTCTATGCGTTTCTGAGAGTTTACTTAATTGTATAATTTTAACACTTTTGAGCACTTCAAGATTTGAAAGTTAAAAAAACATAATGATGACTGAGCTCTAATTAAGATTTCTGTTACAGGGAATCCTTGTTAAACATTAAAGGAGAAATAAATAACTCTAGGACAATGATCAAGAAGGATAGAGACTATTGAAGAAAGGAAAGAATGATTTGAGATTTGGAGTCTAATGCCCTCAGATCGATCATGTAACAATACCAGATGTGAACAATCAGCAAGCTCAAACAAATGCAAAGCAGCAGAACTCAGGAAATAAGTCTAAAACCCAGGAGCACTCCAAGAGAAGGTACTAGGAGCAAGAGTTAAACACATCGAGTAAAGTCATCAGATTTAATCAAGAACTATTGATAAGAGATTATAGAAGAGCATATGTTATATTAGTTACAAAACCCAGTGTAACTAGTTAGGCTTTAGCAGGCCATCTAAATTTGAATCGATTTTAAAAATAGTTTTTCTTTGGGTGTATTTTAAAAGATTACACAAATTAGAAATTTCTTGTCTGAACTTGTTCAAGGCCCAAGTTTGCCATGGATTTCGGTATGACAGACGTGACACATTGTCTATATACTGCTGGAATATGGAAGTAAATGCCCCACACTGTTCTAGAGATCCCAAAAGTGAATAACAAACATATAAATACAGTTAAATAACTTAGGCACTGGTTGGTTAATGTGAGTAAAATATGTCCAAAAAGACTAGATACCATCCATCAAAGAGATACTGTAAATGACTGGCAGCTCAAACAGGCAGACTTAAAAGCAGGGGAGTCTGGCTTTTTTATGAGCTTTATTTTATCAGTATTCCTGCTCCCGATTACAAAGTGCCTGCCAAAGTGTCTAGTATGAAGAAGACATCTAGTAAATGTTTATGTGAAACTGAGATTTGCAAAAGTAGTGAAAATCATTATAATCTTAAAAACTAAATTTTTTTAAAAAAGGTTTAAGAATTATTTACTGTTGAGTTTGTATGGAGTGCAGTTTCCCAAAGGGGCTAACAACTTGCTAAGCCTTTGTAGAGGTCATATGGAAATGAACTTGGTCACCCTTTCTGTTTTCTGACATTTGAATTTGGAAGGCTATTGTAAGTGAGCTTCATAATTTCATTTCAATTCACACATCCTCAGGGCAGCTAATTTTTCATATGCCAGCTGCCCTTGTGTTTTTGTTTTAAGTCTCTAACACTAAAAGCTATCTTATTTTTTTTTTCTTAAACCTCAGCCTTCTAGAGAGCCAGTTCCTTTAACAAAAGAAATTGAAAACCCAATCTCAGTCACCCACCTTTTATTTCCCTGAGCTTTTCAAATACGATGGACAAGTTCATCTTTTATACACTTTATTTTTACTACATATTCATTTAGCCTTTTACTAATAGGAACATGTTTTAACTTCAGAGAAGAGAGAAAATGCTGGATGTTCCTTTAGAGCCTCAGAAGATTGAAAGTATTTTCAGCAGTGTGTATACGTCTGTAATAGCAAGAGGCAGACATCACCGTGGTTCACAGTACTTCTCACTATAAACATCTATGGAAGTAGAAAATTTGCCATCAGAATGCCATACATTCCAGAGTATGTCAATGTTATATAGTTAAATACATTCTATTGATCAAATCTACTGAAGGTAATTTTAAATTATATGTTTTGATCTCTCGTGGCTATAATCAGAAGGTCAATGTGAAAAGAAAAATAGAGCCACGGTGGAAGGGCAGCAATGACTTCTGTATGGTTTATCACCAGCATACAGTACTTATTCCTGCTCCTGCAATAATTTAAGCACTTTGTCATTTCTACTTTCAGTTTATGTTAAGCAGAATTAATACATAAAAATCTAAGCAAGTATTTTTACTGGAAGTTTCCCATATGGAGATACTTAAGAATTGAACTTATAGTAACTACTGCTGTATTCAAGGTCAGTCTAGCGACCATACAAGAAAAGTAAAACCTACATTTTATCTAAGGGAAGAAACCAAGAGAATATTAACCTCATTAATGGACAATATGGCATTTCCCAAACATATAATCAAAAGCAATTGGTTTAAATTAACTACACTGTGTTTTCAGGTATGTTGTTTACCAGATCATTCCCATGGCCTAAAAATCTTATTCTAAATTTTCATTATCAAAAGAAATGTAAAATCAACTATAAAATAATTGTGCTTTCTTTTGCAAATGCTCAAGTGCTATGAAAATATAATAATAATATAGGTAAAGGAAGTGCAACACAAACAAATCTCATGTCAATTTCTGTCATAAGACTTGAATCGGAAATGCAGGAAGGGTGTATTTTCATTCTTTTACCTACCATAAGAAATAGTTTTGCAACTTCATATGTTAAGCTGATCAGTTAAGACACAAATATATGTAGCAGAACACATCAGGAAAATAAAATAAAAGTGCTTATATAATTTACCAAATGATGCTTTTGCTTAGATGCATGCATAATTATTAAGGCTAAGAGCCAAGTATTATATTTATTAATTGTTCACACAGCTGAATTTGTAGTCATTTCTTCACGTTTATACTTTTTCAAAATCAACCTATATTTCCTACAGTATTATTTTAAATTAATGAAAATAGTCTGTGTAATAAAATTAGTTATCAAATATTACTGTTCTTTGATGAGTGATAATTTACATTAACGTTTACAAGGTCCTTTATACAAATTTATTATATAATTTACAATAAGTAAATTCAATATCTGTAGGTTTTTATGAGGAAAATAGGTCTTGGAATATTTTTAGAAACATAGATTACAAACAATACAGATTTTAAATTAAACTTATAGTGTGGCACACCGTCAAGAATAATTCCTTCATTGGATATTCTTCATTTGTATTTCTGTGTAGCTGTTCTACTAAGAGTGATTAAAAACAAACAGTTAATAAATCTTTCTCTGAAGCTGGCTTTTGAAATGATATACAATCCCATTTTCTTTTATCTTAAAAGTCTCTATTTTTTCTCTTTCATTTCCAAACTAGAGAAAGCTCTTCCTTCTTCCCTGCCCCCAACATCTAGTGTGAAAGCTCTGGGCTTGCCAAAGTTAATTCCTTTCCAAGAAAGGGTAGCACTGTCCCCTAGTGGACATATAATATACCAAAATAATTGAACAAAAGAGAGAAATACCGTAAACTTTTAAATAGAACAATTCAATAGCAAGAATTTGAATGTATTGCTGTGTCTGTTTTTTATGTTTATCCTTTTTCTTTTTTTTTTTTTTTTGAGAGAGTGTCACTCTGTCGCCCAGGCCAGACTGTGGTGGCACGATCTCGGCTCACAGAAACCTTCTGGTTTCAAGCAATTCTCCTGCCTCAGTCTCCCGAGAAGCTGGGATTACAGGCATGCGCCACCACCTCTGGTTAATTTTATTTATTTATTTATTTATTTATTTATTTATTTATTTATCTATTTATTTATTTATTTATTTATTTTTAGTAGAGACGGGTTTCGCTATGTTGGCCAGGCTGGTCTTGAACTCCTGGTCTCAAGTGATCCAACCACATTGGCCTCTCAAAGTGCTGGGATTACAGGCCTGAACCATCACACCCAACCCATGTGTCTGCTTTTAGATTTGTGCCTGTACACCATTCATTTTTCAAATAGTAATGGTCTGCATATGATGTTGGCAGTCAGCCATGATTTGTTAAAGCAAATGAAATCAAAGGACAATTAAATTGTTTTAACTTCAGTACAAATATAAAATACTATGTTGCTGTTACCACTGCAGTGAACACCAGAAGTCATTCAGATTCCCAAGGCCCACAGCTTTGTGATAACCATTTAAAAGTAAACTCAAATATCCAATCCTGTACTCCCCACTACATCATGTGTCTTTGTAAGTTCTTACAGTATCATTCCTTTTCCTTCACAGTATTTGTCACAGTTTGAAATTCTATGGTGTGATAATTTGCTTAATATCTGTTTCACCCACTAAACATGTGAAGGCAGAAACTATCTCTTATGTTCACCACGATATCCTGACCACTTAGCACTGTACTTGGCACAAGATAGGGACACTGGATATATCTGATGAATTAATAAATATTCCAGGAAATAATTTACTGAGAATAAAAGTGGAGTTGAGGTATACTCTAAAACTTTAATAGTTTCATGTTAATTTACACTTAATAAGGTGCTCCTGTAGCCATGCCACTAACAACGAAACACAAAAATAAAATCAGCACACTGGCAGTTCTGTCTTTATCTACCCTTCCAGTTTTCAGCTCTCACAATCTGCTTCTCCCTGTTGTTTTTAATATCCTTTTTCTTCAACATGACATTATCATTTAGCAATGGATCCTTTACCAGAGAGAAATGAGTATCAGGCTTATAGTCCTAGTAGTGCTATCATCGCCAGCCCATACCCTGACATCTGCACGGAGGGCCCCATACCATTACCCACCTAACTCCCTTTACGGCATCATCTCTTGTGTGAAAGGACTCTCCCTACCTCGATTTCCTTATAAATTTCCTGGTCTTCTATTACTTTGTCTCCTACTCCTGATGACAAATTAATTGCATTTAATGATTTCTCGGGAGATTATATATTTCCCTCAAATTAAATAATTTAATTTTAACTAGATCCTTAAAGGGATAATCACTTAAACCCTGACAGTAAATGACATGACTTTATAGAAATAGATAATATTGAGCAGGTGAGATTTTTCATTTTTGAAATCACATGTGCTCCATCTTAATTGTAAGGCTGGGTCCCAAGCAACCAACAAACCCACTGTTTAACCCCAGCTAATTAGCAGAATTTTTTTTCCTGTTTTTAAAACTGGATTATTAACATGATGTCTGGTGCAGTTTGTTGCTACTACAAGAAAGTACTACTGTCACGGTTTTTCTTTGATGATAAAAGACTTGAATACATATTTATCTATAATCTCCTTAATTGTAGCTGTTTTCCTGTAAAATAAAATATGTAGAGGGTAGATACTATATGTCTTTGATGGCCTAGATGAGAGATACATATGTTTTTGATAAAGAGATAGTTAGACTTACCTGCTATCACCAGAAGGCAGACCTAGAATCGAAGGAGAAAACAAAGGGAAGCAAATCTATGTTCAATATAATGAAATTTCTAAAACATGTTGATGTTGAAAAGACATTGATTTCCTTATGAGGTATGATGTTCCTTATGAGGTAAGGTGTTTAATTAGATATTAGATGGTCATTTTGCAGGAATAAATATTGTAGAACTTATCCCTGGTTTTAGTAGATTTTATGAATAGAGTCCATAGAGCTCTACTAAGGGGCTCAGATAAGTTCATCCAGACTTAGTCTCTTTCCACTTCTTGGCTCTGCTATCAAAAGTGTTCATTTTATTCAGGTAAACTCTCTTAAACTTAGGTTGGCAAGATAGGCACCAACAGTATGAGGTTTACATCCAATCTTCATAGCCATTCCAGTTGTGATAGAGCTTTATTTTCCCAGCAACAGTTCTGAAATGGATATTCTTGGCTTGGTATATATAGTGACCAGAATGAATTACATGGCCATGAAAAACATTTTGATTAACCAGTGGAACCAAGGGGTGACAGCAATCAGTTCCACCCAAGTCACAAGGACTAAGAGTGAGGAGCAGAAAAGTTCCCCAAAAACCAGAGTATTATTATCAAAGGGAAAAATGGAGGTTGGACAGTCAAAAACAAAAGAATGGTTTATAGTGGGACCTGGATTTCTAAATCAAAGTAAATATACTTTGATTTCTAAACTATCTTTCAAGTCAAAGATTCTATGATTTACAAATTTCTTTTATTTTCTAAATGTAATTGAGATAAACTAATACTCTCTGAGGACTTCAGATTATTTTTATTTTTGAAAAAAATGTTTTTTAAACCACAATTTCATTGATTTGAGATTTCTGAAAACACTCAATATTAATAAGAATGAGAATGTATGTGCATTGTCTTTATGAAGGAGGTCCTCTAGGTAACATTATTCCTCACATCTGAATAGGCCATATTGCACTATATCTTTTGCATCTAGTAAAAATCGTTTATGATATTTCTTCAAATTAGTATTTGTGTTTCTTTCATGGAAAGCCATGAATATTGCAAGAAAGAAGATGATAATATTTGGGAATTCTATTGTCAAAATAAAATCTCTTTTCAGGCATCTACTATTGATGACTTAAAAATCCTGTCACAGGATTCATTGGGGATGATGTCACACAGGTTGTTCAGATTCAGAAATGCCTTCAGAAGTCTTAGGATGTTACGTTGCTTATTCAAAGATCCTTTGCCAATGAAAGAAAGTAATGATTCTGGGAAAGTTAAAGACTTCCATAACCTTCTCTGGACACACCCCCAAATAATCATTCTAAATAATTTGGTGTTGAACACCAGTGAATTGTTAATGCATGTATGAATATTGCTACAAATTTTAGAAGGCACTGAATTCCCTTTTAAACTAATATTCCATGAATGTAGCATAGTGTAGGGATTAAGAGTACAGATTCTGGTGCCCAGCTGCCAAGGTTCGGGTCCCAGCTTTACTGCCTATTAACTGGCTGACCTCAAGCTGAGAGTGATAATGGTTACTACCTAAAAGTAATATTATGAAGATTAAGTGAACCAATATTTATAAAATATTTATAATTACATATATCATATAAATACACCTTAAGATAGTTTTTTCTTTCCAATTCTGCTTCTGTGATTTGCAAAGAAATAGAATACAGTCATTTTATCAGTAATTGGCCTGATTTTGTCATCTTTACTGTCCCTTTAACAGATCATCACTTAATACAGGAAATGGATATTGGAATGTGCCTTTTTCTAGGGATTAATTGATATTATATTATAGGAGATAATATATCAGGAAAAGAATACAGACATCTAGAGAGAGAGTTTTTATTTCATGGACTTTATTGCTTCTTCAGATAGGTCTGTTTTGCAGATTAGATTATTCACTGAATACTTTGTACTCAATGCTTTGAAGTATGAAAGTATAGTAATTGACCATATTCATCTTGCCATTTTGTGTGTGACTCTGGTTTTATAAATACATATTCTGTCACTGAAGAATAGAAAATTCAACAAATGCAATTTCACAGCAAGAAAACATGTTTTTAAAATTAAGTGCCATTGTCAAATGAAGAAAGTATCATTTTACACTACTTTAAAAATATTAGCTGAGAAAGTCTGGATGGAAAAGAAACTATATTTGATATGCAACAGAAATCCATTCTTGTACAGATAAAACAAAGTTAGATGTTAGAAGTATTTTTTTTTTCAATTCTCTTGATTCTCATCAGTATAATTGCATTGCAATCATTGATCTAGTCTACATGGGCAATTTGGGAATCAAGGTTGGCACACAACTCTGTGAAGAGGGGGAAAAACAGATGCCAGTAAGGAGACATGAGATAAGCTCTAAAGTTAATTGGATTCACACTGTTTTATCAACATATAGACCTGGAATTATTTCACAAAATATTGGCTATTTGTTATTCATAAAAGCTGATAACTTCCACCAATCTCAAAACATACGATGTCTTGCTCATTCAATTTTAGCAAGTAAACTAAAAGAGTAACCAATGTGGTTGGTTTGTCTGTTTTATAGTTGTTTGATTTACACTGGTTAGTCAGAATTTTCTCTTGGGTTCAATAGATCTTGTTTAAACCACAGAATAGCTAATCCAATCCTACTTTATACAAATCCTAAAAGAAATTTGGTTCTTAGAGGACCATAAAGTATCACATGATGAAAAAGCGTATTACCGGCCGGTTGCGGTGGCTCACGCCTGTAAACCTAGCACTTTGGGAGGCTGAGGTGGGAATGTTGCTTGAGTCCAGGAGTTGAAGAAGACCAGACTGGGCAACATGGCGAAACCCCATCTCTACAAAAAATGCAAAAATTACCTGGGCGTGGTTGCATGCACCCGTAGTCCCAGCTACTAGGGAGGTTGAGGTGGGGGGATCACTTGAGCCTGGGAGAGAGAGGTTGCAGTGAACTGAAGGTGTGCCACTGCACCCCAGCCTGGGTGACAGAATGAGACCCTGTCTCAATAGAAAAGGAAGAAAGAAAGAAAGAAAGAAAGAAAGAAAGAAAGAAAGAAAGAAAGAAAGAAAGAAAGAAAGAAAGAAAGAAAGAAAGAAAGAAAGAAGGGAGGGAGGGAGGGAGGGAGGGAGGGAGGGAGGGAGGGAGGGAGGGAGGGAGGGAAGGAAGGAAGGAAGGAAGGAAATATTATCCGCAAATTACATATTAAACTGTAATATAGACTGAATAATACATTAGATATATTGTCTATACATTTTCTTATTTTAAAATATTCTTATATTTAATATAGATATTGACCTAAGAATTGCTTCTTTTGACTATCCCTATTAAAATATGTAGGCCACTAATGTTTGATTCCTTTGAAAATTGAGCTAAAAATATATTTTATTTTCTCAACTGTAGATGAGAGCAATGGCATGGCAAGAAGGAATCTTGGACAAAATAATAGCAACACATATGTGTTTACATAAACCACAAGTGCATGTGTGTTGAGAAAACATATTTGATTATATAAAATATGCTATTTCCTTGCACTCAACTTTGCATTGAATTTTGTTATACTTACATGTTATAGTTTGATACTTAAGTATTGCAAACAAAATTGAATGTTTTGATATTAAAATTTATAACAATCTAAATATACATTCAAAAACAATTTTTAAAAAGTCATTGGTCACATTTGTTTACAAATGATAACAAGGAAATAACAAACATGAAACCATAAGTATAATTTGAATATGTTCTAAAAATATAATTTTATTATTTTACAAAATAAATTTTAATGGTGAGAGTTAGGTGATGTTATGAAAATACCAAATAATGTTTTACTCTAGCCATGGTGTTGTATACCAAGTTTAGGTCTTGGAAAAAGTTTTATAACTGAATTGTAATCCCCCAACGATTGGGATTTAACCTGAAACTGTAATATACTCCTTAGCTATAGAATCGCAAATAGGAATCTATGAAACTTAATGGCTGTATACTAATTGGAGTTGAATGTGAAGTATACCTTGGAGATACTGAAGGTCTGGGTCCAGACCACCTCAATAAAGTGAATATCACAATAAAGCAAGTCACGTGATTTTTTTGTGCATCTAAACCTATGTTTACATTATAATGTAGTCAAGAGTGAAATAGCTTTATGTTTAAAAAACAATATGTACACCTTAATTTAAAAATACTTTATAACTGAAAAATGCTAGAAACCATCTGAACTTTAAATGAGTCATAATCTTTTTCTTGATGGAGAGCCTTGCCTCAGCGTTGATGGCTACTGACTGATTAAGCTGCTGGTTACTGATGGCAGAAGTTGCTGTGGCAATTTATTAAAATAAGACAACAATGAAATGTGCTGCATTGACTCTTCCTTTCAGGAAAGATTTCTTTGTAGCATGCAATGCTATTTGATAGCATTTTATCCACAGAATAATTTCTTTCAAAATAGAAGTCAATCCTCTTAAACCCTACCACTACTTTATCAACTAAGCTTATGTAATATTCTAAGTCACTTACTGTCATTTTAACAATGTTCATAGCATCTTCAGTACAAGTAGATTCCATCTCAAGAAACCACTTTTTCTCTTCCATTAGAAAAAACTCCTCATCTATTTAAGTTTTATTATGAGATTATAGTAATTCAGTCACATCTCCAGCCTCTACTTCAAATTCTAGTTTTCTTGTCATTTCCACCCCATCTGCAGTTACTTCCTCCACTGAAGTCTTGACCCCTCAAAGTCCCCCATGACAACTGAAATCAACTTCTTCCAAGCTTCAATGTTGACATTTTGACCTTCTCTCATGAGTCATGATTGTTCTCAATAGTATCTAGAAGGTAATCCTTTCAAGAAAGTTTTCAATTAATTTTTTAATATATAATTTTTAAAATTTTAATTATTGATACATAATAGTTGTACATATTTATGGGATACATGTGATATTTTTATATAAGTATACAATGTGTAATGATTAAATCAGGGTAATGGGGATACACATTACCTTAAGCATTTATCAGTTATTTGTGTTAGTAATATTCCAATTCCATTCTTTTAATTATTTTGAAATATATAATAAATTATTGTTAACTATAGTTGCTCTATCAAGCACTAAATTCTACTCTTTCTAACTGTATTTTTGTATACACATTAACCATCTTCTCTGTATCCCTCCTTCTGCACTACCCATCCCAGCCTCAGTTAACCATCATTGTACCCTCTATATCCATGAGTTCAAATTTTGCCCCCACATATGAGTAAGAACATGCAATATTTATCTTTCTGGGCTTGGCTTATTTTACAAAACATAATGTCCTCCAGTTCTGTCCATGTTGCTGCAAATAACAGGAAATTATTCTTTTTAATGGCTGGATAATGTTCCGTTGTATACATGTATCAAATTATCCATTCATCCACTGATGGACACTTAAGTTGTTTCTATACAATAGTTATTGTGAATAGTGCTGCAATATACATAGGAGTGCAGATCTCTCTTCAATATGCAGATTTCCTTTCTTTTGGATATATAGCCAGAGATAGAATTGCTGAATGGTAGTTCCATTTATAATTTTGGGGGGAATATCCACACTGTTTTCCATAGTGGCTGTACTAATTTACATTCCCACCAATGGTGTACAAGGGTTTCCCTTTCTCTACATCCTCACTGGCTTCCACTACCACCCGTCTTTTTTACAAAAGCCATTTTAACTGGGGTGAGATGATATCTTATTGTAGTTTTGATTTGCATTTCTCTAATGATTAGTGATGTTGAACACTTTTTCATGCACCTGTTGGTAACTTGTATGTCTTCTTTTGAGAAATGTCTATTCAGATCTTTTTCCTATTTTTAATGAGTTTTTTTTTTCCTATTGAGTTGCTTGAGCTCCTTATACATTCTGGTTATTAATTACTTGTCAGATGGCTAGTTTGCAAATATTTTCTCCCATGCTGGGTGTTGTCACTTCACTTTGTTGATTGTTCCCTTTGCTGTGCAGAAGCTTTTTAGCTTGGTGTGGTTCCATTTGCCGATTTTTGCTTTGGTTGCCTTTGCTTTTTAGGTCTTACTCAAGAAATCATTGTCCAAACCCATATCCTGGAGTGTTTCCCTAATGTTTTCTAGTTTCATAGTTTAGGGTCTTAGATTTAAGTCTTTAATCCATTTGTGTTTGATTTTTGTATATGGTGAGTGATAGGAATCTAGTTTCATTCTTCTGCATATATATGTTCAGTTTTCCCAGCACTATTTATTGAAGAGGCTGTATGTTCTTGGTGCCTTTGTCGAAAATGAGTTTGTTGTAAATGTGTGGATTCATTTCTGGGACGTCTGTTCTGATCCATTGGTTTACGTGTCTGTTATTCTGCCAGTACCATGCTGTTACGGTTACTATAGCTTTGTAGTATAATTTGAAGTCAGGTAATGTCTCCAGCTTGTTCTTTCTGCTCAGTATTGCCTTGGCTATTCTGAGTCTTTTGTGGTTCCACATAAATTTCAGATTTATTCATTCTATTTCTGTGAAGACTGTCATTGTTATTTTGATAAGGATTGAATCTCTAAGTTGTTTTGGGTAGTATGAACATTTTGACAATATTGATTCTTCCAATTCTTGAGCATGGTATGTCTTTCATCAGGGAGGGATGGAGTTAAAGTGTAAAGTTTTTACTTTTCTCTTTGCTTATTTTTTTCTTTTCTTTGTGATCAGAGATAAGTTATCATCAGTTTGAAATAATTTGTTACAAGCTGTTATTTTTAAGTCTTATGGTAACCATAAAGCAAAAATCTATAGCAGATCAACAAAAATCAAAAGCAAGAAATTAAAATATATTATCAGAAAAATCACTTATACACAAAGGAAGACAGAGAGGAAGGAAGGAAGGAAGGAAGGAAGGAAGGAAGGAAGGAAGGAAGGAAGGAAGGAAGGAGAAAGAGAGAAAGAAAGAGAAAGAAGAAAAGAAAGAAAGAAAGAAAGAAAGAAAGAAAGAAAGAAAGAAAGAAAGAAAGAAAGAAAGAAAGAAAGAGAAAGAGAAAGAAAGAAAGAAGGAAAGAAAGAAAGAAAGAAAGAAAGAAAGAGAAAGAGAAAGAAAGAAAGAAGGAAAGAAAGAAAGAAAGAAAGAAAGAAAGAAAGAAAGAAAGAAAGAAAGAAAGAAAGAGGAAGGAAGGAAGGAAGGAAGGAGAGAAAAAAACAGAAAACAAATAACAAAATGGCAGTAGTAAGAACTTACCTATCAATTATAACATTGAATGCAAATGAACTAAATTCTCCAATCAAAAAACCTAGAGCAAATGAATTGATTTTTTAAAAAGACCCAACTATGTGCTACCTGCAAGAAACTCAATTCCCCTATAAAGACACAAATAGACAAAGACACAATAGATAAGGGGATGAAGAAAGATATTCCGTACAAATGAAAGCCAAAAAAGAAAGAGTATCTATACTTATATTAGATAAAATAGATTTTACTTTGCCCAGATCCATCCAAGGAATCACTATCTATGGCAGCTACAGCCTTACAAAATGCATTTTTTAAAGAATAAAACTTGGAAGTCAAAATTTCTCCTTGATCTATAAGCTTCAGAATGGATGTTTTGTTATGAGGCATGAAAATAACATTATTCTCCTTGTACGTCTTCATCTGAGCTCTTGGGTGATCAGACACATTGTCAATGTGCAGTGACACTTCAAAAGGAATCTTTGTTTTTCCTGAGCAGGAGTTCTCAACAGTGGGCTTAAAATATTCAATAAATCATGCTGTCAACAGATGTGTCTGTCATCCAGGCTTTGTTGTTATATTTAGAGAGCACAGGTAGCAGATTTAGCATCGTTATTAAAGGTCCTAGGATTCTTCAGAATGATAAATGAGCACTGGCTTCAGCTTAAAGTCACTAGCTGCATTATCCCCTAACAAGAGAGTCAATCTTTCCTGTGAAGCTTTGAAGCCAGGCATTGATTTCTCCTCTCTAGCTATGAAAGTCCCAGATGGCATCTTTTTCCAATAGAAGAGTGTTTTGTATACATTGAAAACGTGTTTTTTAGTGTAACCACCTTAATTAATGATCTTAGCTAGATCTCCTAGATAATTTGTTGCAGCTTCGATATCAACATTTACTGCTTCACCTTTCATTTTTATGTTATGGAGACAGCTTCTTTCCTATAACCTCATGAACCAGTGTCTGCTAGCTTCCTACTTTCCTCCTGCAGCTTCCTCATCTCTCTCAGCCTTCATGGAACTGAAGAGAGTTAGGGCCTTGCTCTTGATTAGCCTTTGGCTTAAGTGAATGTTGTGGCTGGTTTGATCTTGTATCCAAACCATTAAAACTTTCTCTATATCAGCAATAGGGCTGTTTTACTTACTTATTATTTGTATGTTCACTGGAGTAGCACTTTTCATTTTCTTCAAGAACTGTCCCTTTGCATTCACAAGTTGGTTAACTGTTTGGCACAAAAGGCCTAGCTTTTGGCCTATCTTGCTTTTTATGTGCCTTCCTCCACTAAGGTTAATTATTTCTATCTTGTGATTTCAAGTCAGAGACTTGCAAATCTTCCTTTCTTGAACACTTAGATGCCATTGTAGAGTTACCACAAAACAATCAATAGTAACATTAAAGATCACTGATCACAGATTGCCGTAACAGATACAATAACAATGAAAAATATTGAAATATCATGAGAATTAGCAAAATGTCACACAGAGACACAAAGTGAACACCTGCTGCTGGAAAAATGGCATTGACAGACTTGTTCCATGCAGGGTCGCCACAGACATTGAATTTATAAAAAGCAATCTTCAAAGTGCAATAAAATGAGGTATGCCTATACTGTGTAATTATCTCAAACAGCCCTGATGCTTTCTTAGTGTCTGTTAAGAGTAGGGCAACTGCTCAGTAAAACTGAGCACAGCTACATAAGAATTCAGATGTATAAAACATTGCATTTCCTGCCTTGTGATCCAACCAATTTAGTATGTGTATTTTAAGCTACAATTTTTTCTTTTGAAAAATAAGCTATTTTTCTGAAATTATTTAACATCTTCCAACACAGTATAAAATGAGCTAAATTTTGAAAGAGAGACGAAAATAATTTATTTCAGTTCACCACGAATGTTCGGGAAACAAGGTCTTCAGGAAATACAATCCAGTAGACATTTTAATATTGTTGTTAGATGAAGGAAACATTATTTGGTTGCAGCAACACATAGTTTAGAAAAAAAAAAACTACAGAATGATTTGCTTAACTTAGAAATCATTATTTCTTCTGTTATTTACATATAAGCTCTCTCTTTCCAACTGGGTTGGAACTCTCTTGCAACTGGGTTGCAAGACTTAGTAAGACAAAATCACCTTATGTGTAGTTTTATTTACCCAATTAATAACTGCTGGTGATAATGGCCTTGTTGATGATATCCATCCACTCTGTCAATTTTTTTCATGTTAATTGTAGATAACTTCTATTTGTATTTTTATGATTTTGTACAGTTTTTGTAACAAATTTTATCATTATTATAAGCAAGTCCCTTCTCCTGTTTTCCTGCAATGGCTATATCGGGTTCTATTCTTTTCTACGCAACGCTTCTAATGTAGACTTAATTTTAATGAGAAAATTTTGATTTGCTCCCAACTTTCCATTTTCAGGCCCAGAATATGACCTCCTTTGCTTTCTTCCATGTATGGTTTATATTTTAGGCTTATTGAGAAATCAGAAGGATCAGTAATAAGAGACCAAAAAATGGATTTAGTATTCTAAATGCAGATTTTTTAATATTAATACGAAATGGGAAATGCTATTCTATTTTTTTAAAATTGAAATTTCGTTTCTAGAAGAAAAATTTGTTATACTCTGTCAATTTAATTTTATAAGTAAATCACTTTGATAACTCAAAAAGCTAACCCAATAACTTTTTGTAACTTGAAACCAAATACATCTTTCCAAATATGAATATTTAAATTGACAGAGGCAAGTTTTTCTGAAGTTTGTATAGAAAATAGGTTTTACAGTAAATAGTGAAATGACTCTTATCTGGATTATTGTCACTGAAAGTCATGCACTGAAAGAGCAAAGAGAAGCTTTCAATGATTATTACTATTTGATTTATAAGAACTAATTTTCCTATACTGTTCCACATGACATGTGAGGAGAAACATTATCCATCAGTAAATCAAAATAATCTGTTGGTATAACAATCGTTATGTATATTTGATAATCTTGGCCAATTTTCAATTATTATCATTAGCATTTGAATGAGAAAAGACATTTGAAGCAAAATTCCTATTTAGAGCACAATTAATCAGTAAGGTCATCCATCTTCATCTATAACATGAAAGGATGAAGATAATCTCTGAAACCACCTGGGGATCCTTAAAAATCTGTAATTCTTGTCTCTGGGCAACTGCTATCTGCTCTGCATTCCTGGGTCTCCCAGGGAATCTGCTTTTATTGAGTCTTCACAATGACTTAGGTTTACAAACAAAAAATCTAGTTGGAAAGAGTAACACTTATGAACAATTACTGAGTAAAATGCAACATTGTTCAGCCTATAAATACTGCTGCCCTTATGATGTAATGAGTCAAATTCTTAAGTGGGCTGCTGTATACCAGGCATTCCTAAAGCTATATGTGTATGGGTTTTGAGAAATCTGACCTTAAAATGAAAAAAAAAAAAACAAAAAAACAGATTTGGGAATGTGTATTATAATTATGAGACAGCCCTTCAGCATGTATCCCCCTTTAGAAACTCTTTAACACAGGACTTAAAAAATCTAGAGAACAGGCGTAGTGGCTTATGCCTGTAATTCCAGCACTTTGGGAGGCCGAGGCGGGTGGATCATGAGGTCAGGAGTTCAAGACCAGCCTGGCCAAGATGGTGAAACCCCGTCTCTACTAAAAATACAAAACAATTAGCTGGGCGTGGTGGCACATGCCTGTAATCCCAGCTACTCCAGAGAGTGAGGCAGAGAATTGCTTAAACCTAGAGGGGCTGAGGTTGCAGTGAGCCGAGATAGCGCCACTGCACTCCAGCCTGGGCAACAGATCTAGACTCCGTCTCAAAAAAAAAAAAAAAATCTAGAAAGAGAGAGAAAAGAGTATTTCTTAAACTTGAGCCATTATGATTTTTTGCTTACATTTTTAACTATCAGAGAACAAGAAGTACCAGAAACGATACTTCTAACACCTGGTCACAGGCAGACACATACCTGTGAACCTTCTCCAACCAAAGCCATTGTGCTTGTTTTTGTTTACTAATGAGGATGGGACTGAATGATTGGATGTCTGAGCCCCATTGCTTCAATCCAACACCAAATAAGCCAACAGAAAGATAATAAAATGTTGTACAGCTTCTTCAACTGGTTACAAAGCAGAAATATTGTGGTGTTAATTTTTTTTGTTTTCTTTTTAGTTGACAAATAATAAATATATGTATTTATGGAGTACAATGTGATCTTTCGATACATGTATGCATTTGTGGAATGATGGAATCAGGCTAATTAACGTATCCATCACCTCACACACTTATCATTTCCTTATAGTGAGAATATTAAAAATCCACACTTTTATAGTATTTTGAAATCTACAATACATTATTCACTACAGTCACCATGCTGTACAGATCACCAGAACTCATTCCTAATGTCTAACTAATCTTTGTACCTTTGACCAACATCTCTTTCACCATGCTCTCTCCTCCCCTCCACTCTGCTTCTGGTTACCGCTATTCTATTCTCTACTTCTCTAAGAGTTTGACTTTTTTAGATTCCACACAGAAGTGAGATCATGTGATATTTGTCTTTCTGTGCCTGGCTTATTTCACCTAGCATAATGTCCTCTAGATTCATCCATGTTGTCACAAATGACAGAATTTCTTTCATTTCTAAGGCCATATAATATTCTATCATGTACATACACTACTTGTAAAAAATCCACTCACCTGTCGATGAGCACTTCAGTTGCTTCCATATCTTGGCTATTTTGAATAATGCTGCAATGGAAAAGGGAGGATAGTGGAAGGGATCTTTAAAGATCCAAATAAAAATATGTCAAACCTAAAACTCTTGTTAGGCAAATTTGCTATGCTTGTACATGTGAGAGCAAACTATCTGTTCTAGCATACCGAGAATCTATGTGCGGTAGCTTCATAAACTTTCGTCGAAGCTGCTGCCTGGGGAGTAAAATAATCTTCTAAAGAAGCACAGGAAAGGAATTTAAAACATTTAAATCTTTTTGGCAATACATTTCAATCATTTTCTTTGATTCACCGAATTGTGGGGATATTAATCTAAATTTAATATTTGTTCTTGACTTTTCGGAAAAGCTTGTGGTAAAGTAAGACTAGAAGAAAATTGCTTTAACATGATTAGCAATGATCATTCCCAATAGTAATAAAGTTACACTAATTAATATTTAGTATTAAATAATGGCATTAAATTATTAAAGAATAAGAGAAGCATATCAGATATTACAACAATATTTTTGTGGCAATAAAATTATTTTGAGGATTCTAAACAATATAATAAGAAAAGAAAAAACCCAAAAGGAATATTTTATAAAGGATGGTACAAAACTATTATTATTTTGGACATATTTTTTATTGAGAAATTCCAAAAATGAACTGAAGACCTTTCCGAAGCAATAAGAAAGTCTAATAAGATATTCGAAATCAATTAATCAACATACAAAATCCCATACATATGTGTGTGCATGTAAATGTTTTCCTAATATCAGTAATAACAAGTTAAAATACAGGATTAAAAAGTTGCTGTCGCAGTAGCAATGAATCAGCAATATACGAAGCCTGGGAATGAATAAGCAATCTGAAAGGGTCTATAGGAAGAACACTAGGCCGGGCGCGGTGGCTCACGCCTGTAATCCCGGCACTTTGGGAGGCCGAGGCGGGCGGATCACGAGGTCAGGAGATTGAGACCATCCTGGCTAACACGGTGAAACCCCGTCCCAACTAAAAATACAAAAAACTAGCCAGGCGTGGTGGCAGGCGCCTGTAGTCCCAGCTACTCTGGAGGCTGAGGCAGGAAAACGGCGTGAACCTGGGGGGCGGAGCTTGCAGTGAGCCGAGATCGCGCCACCGCACTCCAGACGGGGCGACAGAGCGAGACTCCGTCTCAAAAAAAAAAAAAAAAAAAAGAGAAGAACACTAAAGCTTTGCTAACAGTTGAAAAGAAGACATCATTAAATTACAATAGCATTATTCAGAGATTTGTCCAAATATATTACATCATTTTAAAATAGTTATTAAAAGCAGCAATAGCACAATAATGTAAAAATACGACAATAAAACAAAGTGGAGAGTCAAAAACTATGCGGAAAGGACAAATCATTGAATATTACATATGTTTACAGGACATGGAATATTCATATGAAAAAGATTTAAAGTTCTACCTTTCAACATAATAAATTCCACAAAGATTCAAAGTTAAAAAGTTTTAAATCTTTAAAATAATAGAATAAGACATATACTGTTTTTGCCATTCTAGGAATTAAATTTTTTTTCTAATCATGACACTAAAGCGAGAAATCATAAAGTAGAGAAATAACAGATTTTAAAAAATAAGACTTTTAAGACTTCCCTATGACAAAAGACCCTGTGTGTGAAGAAAGAAAAAAAAGTTAAACTAGGAAAAATAGCATTTATGGGTATAAAGCATTATACTTTTCAAATATAAATTCTTCTTACAAATAAATAAAATTGATTTTATTGAGTAAGGTGTTTAGATGCTTTTGTACTTTATATACTTTAAAATATTTTAATATTTAAAAAGAGTAAATTTCTTAAGATCCAGGGATTTTGTGAGGGCTAGATGCTGAAAGAAAGAACATTTATCAACAGGGCAGAAAACAGAGGATTGGGCTTTGTGGTGTTGATCTTTATCTTCACTCCTCAACTCTTTACTGCCTCCACTTGTCCTTAATTGTCCACTTGTCTCACTCTTCTATCTTCTGAAATGGCCACTACATGAATTAAGATGCATATTATTGCAGTCATTATTTTAATTGAAACATAATCATATTTTAAGTTAAAAAGTAGTTATTGTCTATATAGCCTATGCTGTGCTATGGTAAGAGCGAATCGTGAAACCTTAGCCTCTTTACATATAAAGGATTATTTTTTACTCAAGTAGAGTTGCTAAGGGGCTGACAATGCTTGCTGACAGCTCTCTTCCAAGCAGACATAGCTACATCTTATGACTCTGCCATCTCATATGTTTCCTTCTGAAGTTGCTGTCTCATGATAAGAAAGCTGTGAGCAGCACTGTGGTTTTTAACTGTCTCAGTACAGATGCAACACTGCACTTCTGCTCATAGATCATTTGCCAGAACTACTCACAAAACTGAAAGAGAGTCTGAGAAAGGTAAAGGACATGGCCCGTTGGATGAATTTTCCACTGTTGAAAAATTTAAATTTATATATTTTTTCATAATCCATTGAATCTCACAAACATTTTTGTGTTTCTGAAACAACACACTGTTAAAAATACAAACTAACCTAAGACAACTTTCCTTTCTTGAAAGGATTTAATTGCTGTTATTTTAATGTGCATATAGTCATAACGGGATCCAGTCATGATAAATCCAGTCCTCACTGGTATTGAAAATTCTTGGTTTTCTACAGCTTATGAATTCCAAAACTTACCTGGATAAGGTTCTACCCAGAAGCAGAGAAATGGGAGGGTACAGAGGCAACGACTCCACAACTTGAAGCCAAAATAAAAACTAAAAGTATTTACAACAAATTTCCCTGTGCTTTGATTAAAAACAATATCTGGGAGTTTAAAAATTAAAATAATATTATTATGTGGAGTCAAAGGATGTTTAATCAAACAAGAGCAAGAGATATTTTGGATCTTTTATTATTTTACAATTTTTGTTTTGGAAAACATAATAAATGCTAGTTTTAGAAAATGCAGTAAATACAGATTGATAAGGGAAATAAATAAAAATGTAACTAGTGTCATCACCCAAAGATGACGTCTGTAAACATTTGTTTCGTGTAGCTGACATAATTTACTGAAATAGGCAAACAAACTATATTTCCACAAACTATATTCTAACCTGTCCCCAAATATATATCTTTCTGTTAATGAATAATACTTACAGTATTGTTTTCAACATAATTCCATTGTATGGACTATCATCATATATTTAACCATGACCTCAGGTCCTTAGATATTAAGGATATGAAATGGATATTTGCCTTTTGGCTATCATCCATCAACTCTGTCTTCTTTTTGTAACAGCTCACATATTGCCTTTTGTAGAATTTCTTCTCCCCCAAGTTTTATAAGCTTATTGAGATTATAAATGAAGAGTCCTGCCCATACAACCTCTGAATTAGAGAGGTTTTTTTTTTTTTTTTTTTTTTAACATTTTTAGTATCACAATAGGAAAACAGAATAAAATATCTTACTGTAGTGCGTTTATTCTAGCAGCTGTAGGGCCTTGATAAGACTGAGTTGTTTTGCTATTCAACTCCCAGTGATACCTTGTTTCTCTTTCTGTGCCAGGTTCATTAGCCTTATTGTCAATGCTGTAAACCTCTCAATATCTTTCAAATATATTTATTTCCTGCTTAATGTAGTCAGGATTGGTTTATTTGAAGCATAATCAAAGAACTTGAACTAATGGGAGCTGATATTATAGACAGTGCTAGTATGATCATTCTTGTAACTAAATCTTTGCACAAATTATACTATCAGATATATTCCTAGCATTAGAATTGCTGAGTCAAACACATGCATATTTGAAGACTTTGATATAATCTGCTAATGTTTTTTTTTGGTAATATTATACCTACCAACCATATCTGGAAGCCCTCATTTCCACTCAACTATGCCAATGCTATATATTAACATATTTTAATTATTTTTTAAAATTTGAGATGAATTATGTGCTTACATTCCATTTGATTACTAATAAAGTTGGATGTTTTTTCATATTCTTATTGGTATTTTTAAAATGTCATTTTTATATAATTTTTGATTTTTTTGATGTATGTGTTTTACTGATTTCTCATATATGTTGTAAACATTTTCTCAGCTTTTAAATGTATATACACATAAATATACATAACAGACTATGCAACTTAAAGTTTATGTATTTGAATCAATCATCTTTGATTTTCCTTATGTATTCTATCATATTTTGAAAGACCATTTTCAAATCATGGTTGAATAAGTGTTAATCATTTTTCTTTTTCAAGTCCTACACATTATAATTTTGATGAAAACTAAATGTTAACCTTTTGCCAATGATGGTGGTGAATTCCTGCACTTGCCTATGTATCGTGGACCATGTGACTTACAATACTTTCTTACAGTAAGATTTCTCTGCTACCCACAGGTTATCAAGTGATCATTGTATTTAAGACACATATCTTATGAATTATGTATTATTACTGATTGCTAAAGTTCAAAGAAGTTAATTAACAAAGCTAGCAAGTGGTACAGTAGGCATGCAAATCTGATCTTTTGACAGTAAGTTCAGTGCAAAGCACTTCTTAATAAATGTGAAATATTCTGCAGATTATTTAAGCTCTCTGGGCCTTGGTTTTTTCACTTGAAATTTGGAGTAATAACTGTAACCTACACGAGTCAAGTTTTATGAGAGATAGCAATGTAACAAAGTGGTTAAAAGCAAGGTCTCCTTATCCTGGTTGCCTGGGTGTGAATCCTGGTTCTGGTACCTACTGGTATGAATTCGTCCATATTCTTAATCTCCCTTTGCTTCATTTTTTTAATATATAAAATGAGCATGATAATAACATACCTACCTCATAGAGTTGCTATGAGGTGTAAATGAGTTATTTTCTGTGACACATGTAGAAGCATATCTGGCAAAGGGAAAGTGCAAGATCAGTATGTTTTCCGCTCACTCATATATAGCACTAAGAACATGACCTGACACTTAATAAGTACTCACCAAATATAAATAATGCCGCCTCAGATGATTTCCTACATCAAAGCCACTGCCATTTCAAGAACCGCAAACTGAAAATCCTATACACGATGTTAGGTTAAATTAACATGCTTTGTTATTTTCCTCCAAGATTTCTCTTTTTCTTGTAGTTTATTTAGGAAAAAATTAGGGAGAGAGGAAGATTGATGAAGGAAGAAAGCGAGAAAGAAAGAAAGGAAGGGAGGGAGGGAAAGATCAGTTGACCCTTTCCTCACCGATCAAAGGAACGCATAAGCAAACATCATCAACTTAGTTTCAGAGACACACCTCATAAGGGCAATGTGCTTCCTGACCTGTTTCCAATTCCTATCTCTTGCCCTTACCTGCACATTGTTGGAAGTTATCTTCACTCCTGTCACTCAAGTCCCCATGAAATAGATTTAAGTTTCAAGAACAGAGAGCAAGTACCGGGTAGTATTTCCTTGTTATTTTATATAACAAGGGTATATAACTGGGTAGTATATCCTTGTTATTGTTATATTGTGCCTCTTAAAATAAAGAAATAGCTTATTTTCTTATCCTCTTCAAAATCTCAGTGAGAATATTTCATTTTAATGTCTCGAAATTACACTGAATAAAAAAACTTTTGGTATTCTTTCCAAGATCCTAAATCTATTTTTAACATGCAGCTACTACCTTTTATGATATCATTTTATATATTTTAAATGGTTATTTGGTCTTGACTATTTGTCAAACCCACTATATACTGACAAAGCCCAAGTGTTCCTTATAATACTTGTCTCGCGAAAGACTTTTTACAAACACAAGTTTTCTCTTAAATCTCCTTTAATTTTTCCCCATAAAACTATTGATTCAGTTACCACATTTAACCATGGCAGTACCATAAACAGTCCATCATGTGGGTGATGCTCACTGAATCATGGCTTTAGGGGCCATAGCTAGTAGGACAGTGACTATAATAATCGATCTCTTGTTCCAAAGTCTACAATCTATAACACCAAACTGCAAAGGGAATGAGAAGTATTAGTGCTCAGATGTTCTTAAGTTTCACTCAGCACAGGACATAGAAAGAGATTCAATAGTCAACAACCATTATTGTAAACTGAATCTACCAGGAACCCAGAGAGGCAGTGGGTATTCATGGTGCTATAAGGGAAACACTAAGAAATATAACATATCTTCTACTTCCAAAGTAGATTGCAATTCTGTAGTGGGATAAGCAAGTGACTCAAGATAGACTATGATAAATATCCTAAGGGAGAAACTAATAAGTTAATTAAGAGTTCAAAGGAGGAAGTGAGTACATCTGTTGAAGGCAAAAAGAGCAGGATTTATCAACAGCATGAACCTTGGATGATATTGGCTCCAGACTTAACTATGATCCTTCAATTTTATATGAGGACTGGAAATCAGGATTTTTATGGAGAATATCCTTTGCTAATGTTGGAAATTTGTCTTTAAAAATCAACATGTAGTCAAATATATGGGCTGAATCTGGCCCAGTAACCATCAATGTACCCTGTGTGGGACAGAGACTATATCTGGAAGTACCATAAGAAGCAGTAACACAGGATTTGGGATCAGACTGGAAAGTTTTCCTGCATTTAGGATATTATCCTTAATAGAGTAGGAAATGGGAACCACTGAGGGGTTGTTAGAGGCATGAAATGCAACTACTAAAACAATGCTTAAGAAAGTTGAAATTAACAGCAGTATGTAAATTGGATTGGAAGGCTGAATTGAAAGGAAAGAAGTCAATTTGGAAGCTGTTGTAATAGACCAACAGGAATACAATCCAGGGTGACAGAAGCAGCAATGGAGAGAAGACACAGGGATAGTTGCTAGAATGTACAAATATATACAAAGCTGTTAGCATCCTGTTCATGTTAATCCTTTCTTCCTAACACAATGCAATTCCATTGGAAAATTCATTTTGTTTTTGAAAGGGAGTGTAGCCTCTGGAGCACTTTGGGAGACCAAGGCAGGCAGATTGCCTGAACTCAGGAGTTCACGACCAGCCTGGGCAACACAGTGAAACCCTGTCTGTACTAAAATACAAAAAAGTAGCTGGGCATGGCTGCATGCGCCTATAGTCCCAGCTACTCTGGAGGCTGAGGCAGGAGAATTACTTGAACCCGGGAGGCAGAGGTTGCAGTGAGTTAAGATTGTGTCACTGCACTCCAGCCTGGGTGACAGACTGAGACTCTTGTCTAAAAAAAAAAAAAAAAAAAAAGGAAAAGAAAGGAAGGAAGGAAGGAAGGAAGGAAGGAAGGAAGGAAGGAAGGAAGGAAGGAAGGAAGGAAGGAGAAAGAAAGAAAGAAAGAAAGAAAGAAAGAAAGAAAGAAAGAAAGAAAGAAAGAAAGAAAGAAAGAAAGAAAAGAAAGAAAAGAAAGAAAGAAAAAGAAAGAAAGAAAGAAAGAAAGAAAGAAAGAAAGAAAGAAAGAAAGAAAGAAAGAAAGAAAGAAATGAAAGAAATAAAGAAAAGGAAGAAAAGAAAGAAAGAAAGAAAATCTGGAACCTGGCTGTCCAGATTCTAATTTTGATTTCCCCTCTTACCAAATGTGTAACTTGTGGAAATTAATCAAACTTCTCTATTTTCTGTATCTCAATTTTCCTAGCTTAAAATGGGGTTAGGGTAGTCCTTATAGAGTTGTTAGGATTACCTAAATTTCTCTTTCTGTTTCTGTACATGTATGAAACTGTTCTCTGACACAAAGTAAGCATTATGATAAGCGGTCACCTATTTAAAATAATATAAACCATTGGAGTAGATAATCACTTTTTATGTATATAGCATCTACCTACTGACTTCATTTACCAATCCTATTCACCTCCTTCTTTAAAATTGTCCCATAAAATGTAAGACTTCAAATTATATTGTGCCACATGTTTGTAATATATGAGAGGTACAATTTCAAGGAAAAGAGGATTTCCACCAACCCCTTGGTGATAATTACTTTTTCTTCATTGCCTTTGTAAGTTTGAAGCTAACTTTCAGCCACAACATAGGCTGATAGAGAAATACAGATTTTTTTCCTAAATATGCAGGTACACACATACTACAAATATACTATAGATAAAATATGGCTACTGTTCTAAATTCTAAGCTCTTTTTTTCATTTTATTGGTTCTATAATACTAAGTAGAGTGTGTATTCATAAACATCACTTAATATGTTAATGTTTTCATTATATTGAAATAAATTTCTCCTATTTGAAGTTCCCCTTTCTAAGATTTTTGAAAAAAAGGAACTTGACTCAGTGGTATGGGAAAGAGTGGGACAAGAAGGCTTTATTCTCTTACCTAGTTCCTTTTATTACCCTTTAAATCAGAGGCATCTAACTCCCTCCTCCCTCAAGGTACCCTGAACCCACGCCTAAGGTGAGGTAGTTGTTTGCTATGTAACCATTGCCTCAAGGGGGATTTACAACTCAAAGTATTCAGATCCTACTTGATTTTTTTCATGTGTGACAGATCTTGCTCTGTTGTCCAGGCTGGAGGGCAGTGGTGCAATCTTGACTCACTGCAACCTCAACTTTCAAGGGATTCTCCTGCCTCAGCCTCCCGGTAGCTGGGATTACAGGCACACACCACCATGTCTGGCTAATTTTCATATTTTTAGTAGAGACAAGGTTTCACCCTGTTGGCCAGCTGGTCTTGAACTCCTGAACTCCAGAGCCCTTCCCGCCTCAGCCTCCCAAATTGCTGGGATTACAGGCATGAGTCACCACACCTGGGACTACTGGCTTTTTTTTGTTTAACTTAAATCAGCATTTATTCAGTGTTGTCTATATTCAAGAGAGCCAGGCATCCTGGGCAGACAGAAGGGTAAATTAGACCCTGGCATTTTGTACTGTACCATTAACAAGACAATTCTAGAAAATCTTAGGAACAAATGTTAAGTGTTGCAATTGTCAAATTTAGCTATAGAAAATGATAACTCCAATATGTCTTTTGAATTGAGTTAAGGAGATAAAATGGCTGCAAAAGAGAACTTAAAGTTGAAGAAACAACTAACTCGTTAGTCTCTCAACAGAGATTTTACTTATGTTGATTTCTATATGAAAGTTAATACACTTGCCAAAAAACACAACTTTTGCTTTGACATAATTGTTGAGTTGCTTGGACAGAAACCAACCAACAAATCAACTAACAGGTTCAGCTGCTTACTCAGCCACTCCTGGTTCAAATAAACCTGATGCATCTTTTGTGAAACTTGATTCATCTTGGCATTGATATCTGGAGTATCCCTTATCTCCCAACATATCATATGAACTTTTTGGGTTCTGTCTTTGTGTTGAATTAGGTATTCTCTTCATATCCTCATTATTTAAATTTGCTATCTTGCCTTCAAAAATACACATTTAACAATTCTAATCTAATAGTAATGAGTGATCTAGAAGGAAAGTCTTCCCATTTTATTATAGAAAATTTCTGGGGTTCTTTTTGGAGATAGGGTCTCACTATGTTACCCAGGCTGGTCATGAACTCCTGGCTTCCAGGGATCCTCCCACCTCCAGCTCCCAAAATGCCAGGATTACAGATGAGTGCCACCACATCTGGCCTAGAAAAGGGTTTTTATTGTATAATCTTTTCACTACTTTTTTTTTTTTTTTTTTTTTTTTTTTGAGACGGAGTCTCGCTGTGTCGCCCAGGCTGGAGTACAGCGGCCGGATCTCAGCTCACCGCAAGCCCCACCTCCCGGGTTTACGCCATTCTCCTGCCTCAGCCTCCCGAGTAGCTGGGACTACAGGCGCCCACCACCTCGCCCGGCTAGTTTTTTGTATTTTTTAGTAGAGACGGGGTTTCACCGTGTTAGCCAGGATGGTCTCGATCTCCTGACCTCGTGATCCGCCCGTCTCGGCCTCCCAAAGTGCTGGGATTACAGGCTTGAGCCACCGCGCCCGGCCTTTTCAATACTTTTCATTGAAATTACTGGACCCTTAAACTGTGAAGTCATATCTCTTTTAAGAAAGTGATAGTTTTTTAACGTGTATATTACAAAAAAAATTTAGGGATCAAAAAATGTTGCAATTGTTATTTTAAAGTAGGTGGTTGCCTTTTGAATCTTTTAGTTTTGCAAAATTTTCTCTTCTTGATGTTGTAGGTGCCTATGGTGCACAGAGCACAAAGCATTGAGTAACACTGAGTAGTATAATACAGACAATACAGTATAAAGAAGGAGAAATGAAAAGAAATAACTGGGGGAAAACAATAGTAGCAGCTAATGAAATAACTATGTGGTTTATAAGACAGATAATTTGGGGAAGGAATGATAACATGGTTTTGGAGGAATAAACAAGTTACCCGAGAAAGCACAAATCTCTCTACTTAACAACTAGAAGAGTGTTCACTAGACTACAAATTAAATTTCTTGGGGGAAAAATGATAACCGATCTCCCATTAAACATCAATAAATTAGCCTAAGTTTAAAAATGATAAAGCTCAGTTACTTTTATATTCTGTTTCAGGAAATTAAATAGGAAAATAATTTTCTCATGAATGAGAGCTATTCTTTCCTTCGAGGTTTATATGTATTGTCATTAGATAATTCTGAATAAATTAAAACAAAAATAGCAAAATAACATGGAAATAATTCTGGACTTTGAGACTAAAGATTTTGGTTCTCTTGCTGGATCTCTGCCTAGTATTGGGTGATTTTCGTCTTATGACTTAACTTCGTCAGCTTCAGTTTCTCCTACTATACCAAATGGGAGAAATAAAAATGTAAAAGATAAAAAATAGAGCCAACTGATACCTTTGTATTCCCAGCAGCTAACAGAATGCCAGAAACATAAACGATGTTTAATAAATATATTAAAAAATAAATTTATAAAATGGGCATAAAATCACTTTGCAGCATCGGTATAAAGATCAAATGAAAGCAAGGAGATGCAACGATTTTTAAATCTGAAACATTTTATATGTAAATAAAGATATAAACACATAAAATATTTCAATATTCTCTCATGACTAACAAAATGTATTTTATACTGCACAAAGTTTTGTAAATAGCTTTATTTATTTTTTAAATATATTCTCAGTACGTATATTTAATGTTATATATACATATATATTATTCAATTTATCTAAGCTTTCATGTCCTCACCTGTAAAGTAAGGCCTTGTGTTAATTATCTTCAATAACCTATTCTAGTTGTATCTTTTATGGACAATGTGATACAATATTTTATATAAATATGAAATGATTTAGTACATAAATAGATCAAATATTAGGTAAATTAGAACTTTGTTTCATATAAATAGTATTTTTAAGTAGACATAAAGGTTGCATAACTATTTTTTATCTCATGGAATACTTGATTTGTTATAATATAGAAACAAAAATTACAATAAACCTATCAAAACTCAAAATTCTAAAAACTATCAACATTTACGCAAAAAACATTAAAAAACTATACAAAGCCAAAATTTCAAGATATCTATCAAAAACTTTATTAATCATTGACAATGAGATAAAAAATAGTCTGATTTGCTTTTGAAAGTGAAGAAATCGTGTTTGACAAAAACTGAGCATACGTTTTGGGAAATAATGGGAAACAGAATTGGTGGGGAAAATAGGATATAAGAATTCCTTGAAAAATTGTAAACAGAGGAATAACATATCAGCATGCAGCGAGACCACAGTTAAGGGGAACAGCTAGGAAGGAGTTGCAGTCATTAATGTGGCACTCGTGGGGACTTAAAAGGGGTATTATAAGAGATCAATTCCTGCAGATATAACTCATACATGATCCCTCATTTCTCTCTAATCAACCTAAAAACATGTCTATTCTTATCTTCCTTCAGATCCAGTGACATAATTTTGCAGGCACTAGATGTCACTGTTCTACTTAAGCAAAATAAAATCTAGTCATTCTCAAGTCATAATTGCATCTACCTGTATGTAAATCTGAGTCTGCTTTGTTTCAGATAATTTCATAAATCACTAGGGATTTGTACCTACTGCAGTCCGAAGAAGAACCAGTTCTGTAGTTATCTGACAATTTCTAAAGTCTTTTTTTTGAAAAGAACAAGTAAAACAAAAAATTTAATTCTACAGAAAAATGAGAACAAAATAAAACTAGAATCACGTCTTCAGAATTTGTCTATAACCTATTTGTCTTGTTAAACTATCTATATTGAACAATGTATAATTTTTTATTTTTATCTGTCCAGCATCCATAGTTGCACCTTTGAACTCTATTTTGAAGTTCCCAATTGGGGCTAATCAGGAAAATACCATATTGTTAGTTTCATGCTAAAAAATCCTAAGGGACTAACCTGTCTTCTCTCTGCCTGCTGAGTTAAGTTTGCTCAACTGAACACTCTTTGGGACTTTGAATCTTGATTGAATGGTGCAAGGACATAGGACTGTTGGAGGTGGAGGTGTTTTTTTTTTTTTTTTTAGGAGCCAGGTGGGGTGCTAGGCTGGTCAGACTGACAGTTCTTGCTAGGGGACTCTCACCATACTTCTTGTGGCTGATTGGTTTAGAGCCCCCTTGATTCCCAGATGTTTCTAAACCTGGGCCTAAGCTTCTTGTTGAGTCTATGACCCATCCACCCTAACACCACCACAACCCCAACACACACGATAGCCTTACAATAAATCTCCTTTTCCTTATGGTAGCCAGGTCAGATTTTGTTGCTTGCAACTACACAAAACAAAACAAAAACATAAATCCACATCTTAAAAAACAATACATGTACTTTGTGATATAAAATTATCAGCTTTGCCTTGTCAAGCTCACACTTGTTGAACTTCTAGGGTTGGGGGAAGCATAAAGGAATAGGTTCTCAAGAAAGAAGTTTACAAAATATATACCTGGTCATGTAAGACCTTGATTCTAAACTCTAGCAGATGTTTTTTCCTAGAAGTATCCAGGCAGTTAATTATCCCGAATCTCTAAGATTCTAGTTTTTGGACACCAGTCTTTGTACATCCTACTTGGCATCACCTTGGGAGATCTGAAGGAAATGAAAAAGAAAACAACAGTATTGTCAAGTATTGTGAAAATTACTGATAATAGAGGCAGCTGTCAGAGGATCCATGGAAACTGCAGGACATAGGCTGGAATTTTACAACTGACACAGGGCCCAGCAGCATGGAAAGAAAACTGACTTGGGTGCAGCTTCCTGTCAGAATTCTAGCTGTTACGATTGTTTGTGAGAGGTAATCTGGTGTGGTAGGAAGGTAACGGACTTTGGCCACAGGCACACCAGGTTTCTATTCCCAACTCAGCTAGTTGTTAGTCATACTAACTTAAACAATGTACTAGTTCTCTGATTCCCAATTTTCTTTTCTTGAAAATAATGCCATTTCTCAAGGAATTGAGAGGTACATGGAAATGGTGTTTCATTCCCTCTTCTCTATTTCTTCCCCTACCTTTGCTCACTCCAAGGAACCTGGTCTGGAGATGTCAGATGTGGGTAAGCCAAACAGGTGACTGATAGTGAAAGGATTGTGAAAAGGAATCACATGTGCAGCACTCTGAGACAGTCCTGGGATTACAGTACTAACTTTTAGAGCCTGAGAGAATCTTACTGATCTCATACATTTGAGGAAGGAACCAAAGCGGAGAATTTTAGGGTATTTTCCAACCTAATTAATAACCAGAAGCATGTATTTAACAAGGGCCTTATTTCACACAAATTTCCAGTCCATTTTTATATTACTAAAAACTATGATCTGAAAATGCGATCTATTAAAAAGATACTTTTGACATAATGACCCGTTCCGAGAGCATTTGCATTTTAAAGTACTGACAGGCAGATGAATATAGAATATTATTTGCGTGGTGTTTTTTTACACAGGGGGCATCCCTAGCTATCTTCAAATAACATAATGCAGGTGTCCAGCTATCTGAACAGGTGTAACAACTGGAGTTTGCAGAGACTGCCAAGGCAGAAATATCTGAAGGTTCATTTCTTTTCTTTTCTGTATTTTTTCAATTTTGAAAATTAGAAAATATAGAAAAGTAAAAAGAAGAAAATAAAAGTCTTTTAAATTTGACCAACTAGAAATAAACTGTTAAATTATTGCTTCATCTTGTCCTCCCAGTTTTTCTTGTTTTCTCTCTCTCTCTATCTCTCTCTTTTATTTTTTATTTTTTTTATTTTTTTGAGACACGGTCTTGCTCTGTCACCCAGGCTGGAGTGCAGTAGCTCAACCTCGGCTCACTGCAACCTCCACCTCCAGGGTTCAAGCAATTCTCCTGCCTCAGCCTGCAGAGTAGCTGGGATTACAAGCATGTACCACCCTGCTCAGCTAATTTTTGTATTTTTAATAGAGACCAGGTTTCACCATGTTGGCGAAGCTGGTCTCAAACTCCTGGCCTAAAGTAATCCACCCGCCTCGGCCTCCCAAAGTGCTGGGATTACAGATGTGGGCTATCACGCCCAGCTGTTTTCTCTCTCTCTCGCCCTCTCTATGAATATTTCACAAAAATGTGATTGTGCAATGCATATGTTTCATAACCCTTCATACTTAGGCCAGATTCAAGGCAAGGTTAATTTGAAGTGAATGTATTTCCTAGTTTATAAAGTAACTTCTGGTACATTCACTCATTTATAGTTTGTAACCATAGGTCTTTGAGAGGGAAGGCAGCAAATTATATATATTTTTAGAAAAGGGTGGAGTTACATCAATAAGTGCAAGTCCCTCCTTCTATCCAAAAGGATCATTATAGAGAAAAAAATGCTAGGACAATGGAGAGTGATTCTTTACACTTTATATGAAAAAGTAAAATGTTCCTCCCAATAAATATTGTTTTCACAAGGAAAAAAACTTACATTATGTCAGATAAAAGGTGACAAGTAGGGAAACAGAATGTATAATGCCATGCAGCCCTGATGTCTCACTATGTGCACAAACGTGGCATTAAATTTCTGTAGTAAAGTAATCTTAATAGTTCCAAAAAGGCAAAGAAATTTTAGATCTTCTGTGCATATTAGTTTAGAAATGTAAAGGGTAAATAAAAGAGAAAGAGTGAAATTCAAAAATACCCGAATACACTTTAGATGCTAAAATAATGTGTCTGTTTGATTACAGAAGTTAATTAGTCTTCAGTGTTGCCTTTTTAAAATTTTTCTTAAAGTGTATATATTCAATAAAGCCAGCAGCCACATTTGTCTGGTATACTGGTGTATCTTGAATGCCTACACCTTAGAATGTCTCTAGTACTTAGCACTTTCCTGCAAAAAAGGAGCTGCTTAAATATGTTTAACAAATATATTCAAGTCATCATATTTCCAAAAATTAAGAAGAATAGAAGTAACTCAAATAGTCCATATTCCAAAACTAGCATATTTATGACACTAAAATTAATATTAATTTTTTAAAATTATGCATCAATGAATGAATGTACTCTTACAATATTTTTAGAAATCCCACTTTCTACAATGCATTATGCTGTGTGCAAACGAAAACCAGACACTGTTCCTGCCTTCATAGAGCAGAATCACCAATTAAAAATGTGTCTGCTGTTCTGAGAAATATACCTTTGAAAGTAAACAATGAAGCTATTTAGAAAAGACTCAGCTTTTAACATTGGCAGGCCAATTTCTCATTCTGCTTCCCATTAATGGGCCCTTCCCTGATTTTAACTTCATGCTGGGACTTCATGACTGTGCTGTTGGGATTCTCAATACATAATAGATTTAAATTTACGTTAAAGAAATGGATCCAGAACTTCAAGGGAAATCTGGTTGGAACCACGTATGCTAGGTGAGATTCTACATCTATGATAAGGAAAAGGTGGATAAAGTACTGGGTGGATGGGGTAGAGACGCCCATGATAGTAACAAGCGTAAAGAAGGAAGATCAAAGGTTATAAAACAAATATTACTTATCTGATAATTTACCTATAGTTTTCCCTACTGGTCAATGTAGTTTGGCTGACAATGAAATGAGATAAAATACACAGGTTTCTTAATTTTCACACAATGCCTAATAGGAAAAATCTTAAAGAGATATTTGTTGTATTTCCAAGTGTGTTATATCATAAAATCTTATTGAAACACTTTTAAAATCTATGGCCAGGAATCATTTTGAAATGATCGGGAACTCTATACTATTTCTCTCATTCCATCAAATGAAAGCTCTTCTTTTCTGTTTTTATGTGCCCTATCATTTATTATACTGTATTGGAGAACAAACAGAACCTCTAGCCTTTTTTGATTAATGGTATAAGGACTAACAACTGAATGAGGAAAATCATTTATTAATTGCTATAGATAGCAAGCTTAGTATAGATTTTCCAGTACAGTAGCTTGTCCTAACTCTGCCCACAAGGAAGAGAAAGCCTCAGAAGGAAGCTGATAGAATATTTGCAGAAAAAAAAGATCAATGTTAACAATATTATGGCATTCCTCAGCACACTGTGGCACAAAGGTCATATAGATTCTCAGCCAAGGCAGAATATCTCAAAAATTTCTTGAAAGGGCAAGGCCAATACTTATTTAAAAAATTAAGTATAAGGTAATGCTGAAGACTTTTATATGTTCTGCCAGTGTGTGTATTTGTGTGCCTCTGTAAGGTTGAATATAGCTGAAGAATTGGTTTTGTTTTCTCAGGTACCTCGTTTAACCTTTTTAAAAGACAGTAGCCACAGAATCCCTCAAAATCCAATTTTCTGTCCATGTTTCTAAAAGCTCCTGATGTTTATGACAAATTTATTGGAGAGGATAGAAATGTATTATTGTACTTTCCATGCACAAAACTCAAATCATTAGAAAAGGATTTAGTTAAAAGAGGCCACAAAAAGTTCTATTGGGAATTGAAGTTTGGCCTTGGAATGGATGAGGGATAAGGAATACAATTTTGACATCTTCTCATTCACAAGCTACACTTATAATTAACATTTAAAAGCTTCTAATTAAAAATAAAAATACAATGATTAATCATCTAAATTGACTGTGGTGAGGGGAAGGAATACAAATGCTTATGCTTCTTTTGGGGATTACATCATACACATTTTCTCATGTAAAGCTGTAGCCCTTAGATTTTCAATTGTTCTTCCATCCTCTACCTTTCAACCAATGATATCAAAGACAGCAACACTGATCATCTGTGATGGATTTATTTTAGTGACTCTTCACTTAGCCCAAATTGCTTCTGCCCACCGCTGGAATTACAGATATGTTGCAGTGGGCCAAGACACTTGGTTATAAAAACAATTCCATCTCAAAGCCCACAAAAGAATGGTCAGGAATACAGCAGGGGAGAAGATAATGAAAAACAATGCTGGGTTCTTGAGGCTATACCTGCTACATTTTTCTATGGGAATCTAATCTTCCCATCCTATGTGAAATTCTTTATCTATAACTGTGTCCATGTTCATCCACATTGGGAAAATCCCTGAAAGACCATGTAAGATTGTCTGGTGAGCTACTATGTGAAGAATATAATTTATTTTAACTCAATGAAATGGACTTTATATTTCTTTCTTTCAAAACATGAAATGGAAGTACAGCTTCAAAGTTTTAAAACTGATCATGAAATAATTTTAGACAAGTGTTCTAAGAAGAAAGAAAGAAAAAACAGAACTAGTTGACATTTCCTGACTATAATCTTACTGCTTAATTTACATAGGCACTAGAGTACTAACCTATTGCACAAATTTACCTACAAAATTGTTCAATATGTGCACCCACATGGATGACTTCATGTTTCATAAACATGTTGAACACATCAAACATTCAAACAAATCCAGGAAATCTTGGAGTTTAAATACCATGTTGAGTTTTTTGACATAAACAAATATTGTTTATGAACAGCTGGTGAATGGTTATCATGAAGTACAGCAAAAGAAATATGTGGAAGGAATAAGCATTATCCTCATATTTTTTCCAGAGCAATCTAAAGAGCATAGTCCACCATTTGAACATAGCAAACAGGTAATTTATAAAGAAATGATTCATACATTCTATGTCAAAATTTGAAGAATAACCAGGAAGCTTCCTCAGCACTCTAAGTAGTCATTATTAACGATGATAATAGGTACCATTTAGTGAATACCTACGTCATAGAAAGTCCCAGGCACTTTACATACGTATTTGTCTCATTATCTTGGTAATTTTCACCCTACTCCCCTCTAAGAAAGTTACAATGAAATAGTTAATTTAATTTTTGATTTTCAGTGAGAGACCAACAGAAATTTTTTTAAAAATTGGTGATCTTGCCATGCCAATTGCTAATTAGTGTCATTCAGCTATGCCCATGTAGAAGCTCTGTACCACAGTAGAATAATAAAACTAGGTCATTGCAAACCATAAAGGGCCTTGTGGTAGATCAATCCCAAGGTAGCAAGGAATCTGAGACATCATCTAATATGATGCTTTCATTTTAAAGATCAGAAAACTAAAGCCCAAAAAGTTTGTTTGATTTGTCCAAAGTCAGACAGTGAGTCAATGGTGCAAATAAGATTATGTATTATAATTAATGAGTTAATTCAGAAACCAAGACAATTTTCAACGTTAACTTTTTCCCCAAAGGCTAAGACTAATTCAGTTTCTTTAAAAAATAATTCATACCTTCAGAAATTATATTTTTTATTTGGTTGATGTTTATTCTGTGTGTGTGTGTGTTTTGTGTGTCACTAAAGATCAGAAGTGTCACCAATTGATTAGAAGGGTCACACATCAGAAAAGATTCTTCTTTCAGTTTTACTGATACTTTTGAATAGTTTAAATCTATTTCAATTCTCCTTGAAATCTACATGCATCAATCTGTATGCCAGAGACAAATGATACGCTCTTTCTTGCCTACATTATAGTGAGTTCATCAGCCGTAAAGGAATAGCAAGTGAGGTATGGTTTATTTCCTCTGCAGCCAAATGGATAATTTTAAGGCTTATTAAAATTATAATTTCAGTTTAAATGGCTGAATGAGGATGGTGGCAGTTTTCCCAGATGGTTTCTTTTAGTATCATATTTGTTACCACAAAAACGTCATAAATTACCTGCTGAAATTTTCATCATAATTATGATGGTAAAAGAATAACAACTTTTTTTCAAGGAATACAAAAAAGCAATTAATTTTGCCAAATAATTAAAACAGCAAGGAAGTAATGTTTATTTATATTACAAGTAATTAAATGAAACTTAGATGATAAGGTAAATTGTTTGTTATACTGTCACCAGTGCAAGAGTTAAAGTGTAAACATCAAATTGTTAATGTAACTATTTCTTTAGAGTAAATCTTACAGGATAACATACATATTGAGTTTGAGATTTTTTTCAAAATAATTACATGATATTATTGGTAGTATGATGGTAAATTCTAGCGTTGAATTATCTAAAGTAGTACCCAGTTCCATCAATAGTTTGAAGAGATTTAAAAGTTAAAGAGCTGTTGCTTTCTACAGGGTCTGCATTGGCCTCCTCCTCAGGTGACTGGGCCCTGCGGCAATAGCGCCCTCTCGAGCCCTGAGGATTGGCCACCCTGAGCCTGCCTGGAACAGGACTTTCTCCAGCGTGGTGTGGTGAAACACCAGCTGCTGTGAAGATATACCCTTAGATACGAACTGTCCGTTAATATGGTAAAAATACTTTTCGCGGAGGTGCGCCCAAGATGGCCAAATAGGAACAGCTCTAGCCTCCAGCTCCCAGCATGAGCAACACAGAAGAGGGGCAGTTTCTGCATTTTCAACTGAGGTACTGGGTTCATCTCACTGGGGTGTGTTGGACAGTTGGCGCTGGTCCGCAGGTGCAGCCCGACCAGCAAGAGCTGAAGCAGGGTGAGGCATCAACTCACCTGGGAAGCTCAAGAGGGAAGCGAATTCCTTTTCCTAGCCAAAGGAAATTGAGACACACAACACCTGGAAAATCGGGTAACTCCCAACCTAATACTGTGCTTTACCAAGGGTCTTAGCAAATGGCACACCAGGAGATTATATCCCACACCTGGCCCATAGGGTCCCACGCCCACGGAGCCTCCCTCATTGCTAGCACAGCAGTCTGAGCTCTAACTGCAAGGCAGCAGCAAGGCTGGGGGAGGGGCGCACACCATTGCTGAGGTTTAAGTAGGTAAACAAAGCCGCCAGGAAGATAGAATTGGGTGCAGCCCACCACAGCTCAAGGAGGCCTGCCTGCCTCTGTAGAATCCTCCTCTAGGAGCAGGGCATAGTTAAACAGAAAGCAGCAGAAACCTTGGCAGAGGTAAATGCCCCTGTCTGACAGCTTTGAAGAGAGCAGTGGATCTCCCAGCACAGAGGTTGAGATCTGAGAACAGACAGGCTGCCTGCTCAAGTGGGACCCTGACCCATGAGTAGCCTAACTGGGAGACATTCCCCACTGAGTGCAGACCAACACCTCACACCTCACACGGCGGGGTACACCTCTGAGATGAAGCTTCCAGAGCAAGAATCAGACAGCAACACTCACTGTTCTGCAATATTCTATCTTCTGAAGCCTCTGCTGCTGATACCCAGGCAAACAGGGTCTGGAGCAGACCTCAAGCAAACTCCAACAGAACTACAGCTGAGAGTCCTGACTCTTAGAAGGAAAACTAACAAACAGAAAGGACACCCACACCAAAACCCCATCAGTACGTCACCATCATCAAAGACCAAAGGCAGATAAAACCACAAAGATGGGGAAAAAGCAGTGCAGAAAAGCTGGAAATTCAACAAATCAGAGCGCATCTCCCCTGCCAAAGGAACGCAGTTCATCGCCAACAACGGAATAAAGCTGAATGGAGAATGACTTTGACGAGTTGAGAGAAGAAGTCTTCAGTCGATCAAACTTCTCAGAGCTAAAGGAGAAACTATGTACCCAGCGCAAAGAAACTAAAAACCTTGAAAAAAAAATGGACGAATGGATAACTAGAATAATCAATGCAGAGAAGACCTTAAAAGAACTGACAGAGATGAAAACCATAACACGAGAACTATGTGACAAATGCACAAGCTTCAGTAACTGACTTGATCAACTGGAAGAAAGAGTATCAGCGATTGAAGATCAAATGAATGAAATGAAGTGAGAAGAGAAGTGTAGAGAAAAAAGAGTAAAAAGAAATGAACAAAGCCTCCAGGAAATATGGGATTATGTGAAAAGACCAAATCTACGCCTGAATGGTGTGCCTGAAAGTGACGGGGAAAATGGAACCAAGTTGGAAAACACTCTGCAGGATATCATCCAGGAGAACTTCCCCAACCTAGTAAGGCAGGCCAACATTCAAATTCAGGAAATACAGAGAACACCACAAAGATACTCCTCGAGAAGAGCAACTCCAAGACACATAATTGTAAGATTCACCAAAGTTGAAATGAAGGAAAAAATGTTAAGGGCAGCCAGAGAGAAAGGTTGGGTTACACACAAAGGAAAGCCCATCAGACTAACAGCAGATCTCTCGGCAGAAACTCTCCAAGCCAGAAGAGAGTGGGGGCCAATATTCAACACTCTTAAAGAAAAGAATTTTCAACCCAGAATTTCATATCCAGCCAAACTAAGTTTCATAAGTGAAGGAGAAATAAAATCCTTTACAGATAAGCAAATGCTTAGAGATTTTGTCACCACCAGACCTGCTCTACAAGAGATCCTGAAGGAAGAACTAAACATGGAAAGAAACAACAGGTACCAGCCATTGCAAAAATATGTCAAAATGCAAAGTCCATTGATGCTAGGAAGAAACTGCATCAACTAGTGAGCAAAATAACCAGCTAATATCATAATGACAGAATCAAGTTCACACATAACAATCTTAACCTTAAATATAAATGGACTAAATGGTCCAATTAAAAGACACAGACTGGCAAATTGGAAAAAGAGTCAAGACCCATCAGTCTGCTGTATTCAGGAGACCCATCTCACATGCAGAGACACACATAGGCTCAAAATAAAGGGATGGAGGAAGATTTACCAAACAAATGGAAAACAAAAAAAAGCAGGGGTTGCAATCCTAGTCTCTGATAAAGCAGACTTTAAACTGTCAAAGATCAAAAGAGACAAAGAAGGCCATTACATAACGTTAAAGGGATCAATTCATCAGGTAGAGCTAACTATCCTAAATATATATGCACCCAATACAGGAGCACTCAGATTCATAAAGCAACTCCTTAGAGACTCAAAAAGAGACTTAGACTCCCATACAATAATAATGGGAGACTTCAACACCCCACTGTCAACATGAGACAGATCAACGAGACAGAAAGTTAACAAGGATATTCAGGAATTGAACTCATCTCTGCAGCAAGCAGACCTAATAGACATCTATAGAACTGTCCACCCCAAATCAACAGAATATACATTCTTCTCAGCACCACACCACACTTGTTCCAAACTTGACCACATAGTTGGAAGTAAAGCACTCCTCAGCAAATGTAAAAGAATAGAAATTATAACAAACTGTCTCTCAGACCAGAGTGCAATCAAACTAGAACTCAGGACTGAGAAACTCAATCAAAACCACTCAAATACATGGAAACTGAACAACCTGCTCCTCAATGACTACTGGGTACATAACGAAATGAAGGCAGAAATAAAGATGTTCTTTGAAACCAATGAGAACAAAGATACAACATGCCAGAATCTCTGGGACACATTTAAAGCAGTGTGTAGAGGGAAATTTATAGCACTAAATGCCCACAAGAGAAAGCAGGAAAGATGTAACATTGACAACCTAACATCACAATTAAAAGAACTAGAGAAGCAAGAGCAAACACATTCAAAAGCTAGCAGAAGGCAAGAAATAACTAAGATCAGAGCAGAACTTAAGGAGATAGAGACACAAAAAACCCTCCAAAAAAATCAATGAATTCAGGAACTGGTTTTTTGAAAAGATCAACAAAATTGATAGACTGCTAACAAGACCAATAAAGAAGAAAAGAGAGAAGAATCAAATAGACACAATAAAAAATGAGAAAGGGAATATCACCACCGACCCCACAGAAATACAAACTACCATCAGAGAACACTATAAACACCTCTACACAAATAAACAAAAAATCTAGAAGAAATGGATAATTTCCTGGACACTTACACTCTCCCAAGACTAAACCAGGAAGAAGTTGAATCCCTGAATAGACCAATAGCAGGCTCTGAAATTGAGGCAATAATTGTTAGCCTACCAACCAAAAAAAGTCCAGGAGCAGACGGATTTATAGCCGAATTCTACCAGAGGTACAAGGAGGAGTTGGTACCATTCCTTCTGAAACGATTCAATTCAATAGAAAAAGAGGGAATCCTCCCTAACTCATTTTATGAGGCCAACATCATCCTGATACCAAAGCCTGACAGAGATACAACAAAAAAAGAGAATTTTAGACCAATATCCCTGATGAACATCGATGCAAAAATCCTCAATAAAATACTGGCAAACCGAATCCAGCAGCACATCAAAAAGCTTATCCACCATGATCAAGTGGGCTTCATCCCTGGGATGCAAGGCTGGTTCAACATACACAAATCAATAAACATAATCCAGCATATAAATAGAACCAAAGGCAAAACCCACATAATTTTCTCAATAGATGCAGAAAAGGCCTTTGACAAAATTCAACAGCCCTTCATGCTAAAAGCTCTCAATAAATTCAGTATTGATGGAACGTATCTCAAAATAATAAGAGCTATTTATGACAAACCCACAGCCAATATCATACTGAATGGGCAAAAACTGGAAGCACTCCCTTTGAAAACTGGCACAAGACAGGGATGCCCTCTCTCACCACTCCTATTCAACATAGTGTTGGAAGTTCTGGCTAGGGCAATCAGGCAAGAGAAAGAAATCAAGGGTATTAAGTTAGGAAAAGAAGAAGTCAAATTGTCCCTGTTTGCAGATGACATGATTGTATATTTAGAAAACCCCATTGTCTCAGCCCAAAATCTCCTTAAGCTGATAAGCAACTTCAGCAAAGTCTCAGGATACAAAATTAATGTGCAAAAATCACAAGCATTCTTATACACCAGTAACAGACAAACAGAGAGCCAAATCAGGAATGAACTTCCATTCACAATTGCTTCAAAGAGAATGAAATACCTAGGAATGCAACTTACAAGGGATGTAAAGGACCTCTTCAAGAAGAACTACAAACCACTGCTCAGTGAAATAAAAGAGGACACAAACAAATGGAAGAACATACCATGCTCATGGATAGGAAAAATCAATATTGTGAAAATGGCCATACTGCCCAAGGTAATTTATAGATTCAATGCCATCCCCATTAAGCTACCAATGACTTTCTTCACAGAATTGGAAAAAAATGCTTTAAAGTTCGTATGGAACCAAAAAAGACCCCACATTGCCAAGACAATCTTAAGCCAAAAGAACAAAGCTGGAGGCATCATGCTACCTGACTTCAAACTATATACTACAAGGCTACAGTAACCAAAACAGCATGATACTGGTGCCAAGACAGAGATATAGACCAATGGAACAGAACAGAGTCCTCAGAAATAATACCACACAGCAACAGCCATCTGATTTTTGACAAACCTGACGAAAAGAAGAAATAGGGAAAGGATTCCCTATTTAATAAATGGTGCTGGGAAAATTGGCTAGCCATAAGTAGAAAGCTGAAACTGGATCCTTTCCTTACTCCTTATAAAAAATTAATTCAAGATGGATTAGAGACTTAAATGTTAGACCTAAAACCATAAAAACCCTGGAAGAAAACGTAGGTGATACCATTCAGGACATAGGCATGGGCAAGGACTTCATGTCTAAAACACCAAAAGCAATGGCAACAAAAGCCAGAATTGACAAATGGGATCTAATTAAACTAAAGAGCTTCTGCACAGCAAAAGAAACTACCGTCAGAGTGAATAGGCAGCCTACAGAATGGGAGAAAATTTTTGCAATCTACTCATCTGACAAAGGGCTAATATCCAGAACCTAAAAATAACTCAAACAAACTTACAAGAAAAAAACAAACAACCCCATCAAAAAGTGGGCAAAGGATATGAACAGACATTTCTCAAAAGAAGACATTCATACAGCCAACAGACATATGAAAAAATGCTCATCATCACTTGCCATCAGAGAAATGCAAATCAAAACCACAATGAGATACCATCTCACACCAGTTAGAATGGTAATCATTAAAAAATCAGGAAACAACGGGTGCTGGAGAGGATGTGGAGAAATAGAAACACTTTTACACAATTGGTGGGACTGTAAACTAGTTCAACCATTGTGGAAAACAGTGTGGTGATTCCTCAAGGATCTAGAACTAGAAATACTATTTGACCCAGCCATCCCATTACTGGGGATATACCCAAAGGATTATAAGTCATGCTGCTATAAAGACACATGCACATGTATGTTTATTGCAGCACTATTCACAATAGCAAAGACTTGGAATCAACCCAAATGTCCATCAGTGACAGACTGGATTAAGAAAACGTGGCACATATAAACCATGGAATACTATGCAGCCATGTAAAAGGATGAGTTTGTGTCCTTTGTAGGGACATGGATGCAGCTGGAAACCATCATTCTCAGCAAACTATCACAAGAACAGAAAACCAAATACCACATGTTCTCACTCATAGGTGGGAATTGAACAATGAGATCACTTGGACACAGGAGGGGGATCATTACACACCGGGTCCTATTGTGGGGGAGGTGGAGGGATAGCATTAGGAGATATACCTCATGTAAATGACGAGTTAATGGGTGCAGCACACCAACATGGCACATGTATACATATGTAACAAACCCGCAGGTTATACACATGTACCCTAGAACTTAAAGTATATATAAAAAAAAGTTAAACAGCAAATAAGGATAGAGATATTTGCAACAGATCTAAGAAAATGTACATATACTAAATGATTAATTTCTAAAAGCTCAACGTTTCTACTCAAGGAAATTAGGCTTAAAGCAAGATATCCTTTCACCTGTCAAATCAACAGATTTTGAGAATAATATTATTGAATGCATAAATGTGATAATATTTGTCTGATTAAAGCAGTACCCTCAATGCTACTAGAAAGAATAAATTGCCGCATCTTTTTAAGAAGAAAGTTTAGATTGGATGCTGTGGCTCACGCCTGTAATCCCAGCACTTTGGGAGGCGGAGGTGGGCAGATCACCTGAGGCCAGGAGTTCAAGACCAGCCTGGCCAACCCCATGTCTACTAAAAGGAAAAAAATACAAAAATTAGCTGGGTGTGCTGGTGCATGCCTGTACTCACAGCTACTCGGGAGGCTAAGGCTGGAGAATTGCTTGAGACTGGGAGGTGGAGGTTGCAGTGAGCCTAGAATGCGCCACTGCATTCCAGCCTGGGTAACAGAGTGAGACTCCATCTGGAAAAAAAAAAAAAAAAAAAGAAAAGAAAGGAAAAAAATTAGCTTGGAATATAAGAAGTGTCACCTTTTGACAGTGGTATCAGTGGCGATCTGTAGGTTTTAGAATTTTAGATGCCTGTTATTTTCCTCTGTGTACATTTCCATATTTTGCAAACTCTCTACAGTGGGTACTTACATAATTTGTAGTTAAAAGTAAACAAAACCCAGTGTTTTAAAGGCAATTAGGCTTCTACATTTTGTCCTATAAAGTAGCAGGGTTGAAGATATTTTTTTCCAAGTTGGAGAAAAAAGAAACAGAAACTCGCCAACTCTAAAATCATTACTAGTATTTGAGCTTAACAGCGCTCACCCACTTTCTTCTTATAGTACTTTGTCCCTGAAAAATGTTAAGGACCTATTTTCTCTAACATGTTCATGAGTAGCTCCTTTTCTTCCCTTCTCTGCCTTTAATATTCTCCTTATCAACAGTCATTTCTAAATAGTCCTGTATTGAAGGTATTTACAAGGTATTAGTAAGAGATATGAAATCCTGGCTCAGACCCCCATTCCCTGCTCCATAGTACTCTTAATTATGTTAGAGAGGTAGGATTTACAATTTAGAAAATAGCATGGTAGGTTTCAAATGAGTGGTACATTACAACTTTTACTTCATCCCCCAATAATGTATTTTAACGTGATGCAGGTAACTCATATGCCTTTTCAAATTAGCCTCAGAACACATGTTGTTACTTATGACAACTTTCTGTGGAAAAAACTTCTGTCAGATCCAAACACCATAAATACTTATCCATTCCATCAGTAATTGGTGGGTTTTTAATCTCAAAAATATTTTGAACTGCAAAATTGATTTTTTTAAAAAAATCCCTTTTTTAGTTACTGGAAAATTGACAGCTATGTCTGTGGCCTGCTCCAGTGTCTGTGTCAAGTATAGGTACGTATTTTTGCTTCAACTTTTGTTCAACTCTTTTGGCTCCCAGCTTTGTTTCCATTAATTTGCCTCAAGTTTAAATTGAGCTCCCGTATTTATTTTATGTGTCTTTATAAACCACATTAAATCCTTCCTAAAGAATATAATATTGTGGTACTTATTCAAGATGGATAACTAGAAGCAGCTAGCGAATTCTCTTCCATGGAGATGAATCAAAATAATGAATAAATATTCGCAGTTTGAAGAGATAGCCTGAAAGGACACTGGAATTCATCAGAGAAGTTAATGGGAGTCACAGAAAGCAGAATGAAGCCAGGCAGCCTGCTGACCTGGGATCTGCATAGAGTGGGAAGAAGCTCCCTGACACAGGGAAGGAGTGAATGAGTGCTCCACGCTCCCACCATGGACTTTCAGAATCCTAGCTACAGGAGCCTCTTGAACGCACCTGGGCCTCCAGTCTAACACAGGGAGCTGCCTGGAGATCATGCAGAGGCTTTGCCTGAGCCTATGTATATGTCATTCCACAGGTCTTTGATGCCTGAACAGCTGCAGACCTATGAGAGCTGCTGCCACCTTGATAGGGAAGGATCTAAGGGTGGGGGGGCAGGCACTTTCGCATGCCCCAAAGACTGATACCACTGCCACTGTCACAGTATAGAGTAGCAAGCCGACTGTGTGCCTCACAGTTGCTTGTCTCTGCTGCTCCTGCTAGGAGAACCTTCTACGGGGGCCATTCTGGCTATGACCTGGTGTGTTTTTGAGATCTAAGCCTGCAGAGGCCTGTGATCTGCCCTGGGCATCCTGCTACCATCACCACAGCTGCTGCCACCACTGCCAAACCAGAAAGGCAGCATGGAGACTGGACATCTTCTTTTGCCAGACAAAAGATACCGCCTGCTCCTATGAGCAGGGCACAACTGCCTGCCTCCACTGCTCCCGCTGATAGGGGCCTATCATCCCAGGTGACAGGCCTGCAGTGCAGCCACCGTACCCCCACCTGAATATTTCAGCTGTGGCCTGGAACCCTCCTAAGAGCCCAGCCAGTAGATGCCTGTGCTCTCTCCCTGGCTGCTGCCACCTGAGGGTTCTGCAGCTGCCTGAGCATTCAGCCTGCAGCCATCTGAGCATTCTGCTGGAGGCCTCTGGGCCAGCCTGCCCCTCCTATCATAGCCAGCACTTGAACCCTAGGGAGCTGAGATGTCTGTTGATCCAGCCGTGGTCCAGACCCTCTAGGGCGCAGGCATGCCATCCAGAGAGCCATGTAGGGACCTGAGGATTGGAGAATTGCCAAACCTAATCCACCATCACTGTCACCTAATCACTGTCTGTGTTGGCTGATGACATGATGTTACACTTAGAAAACCCCCAAATCAAGTACTGTATGTCCTCTCTTATAAGTGGGATCTAAACAGTGGGTTCACATGGACATATAGAAAGAAATAATAGACACTGTGGACTCCAAAAGGGAAGAAACTGGAGAAGGGTGAGGGTTGAGAAATTACCTATTGGCTACAATGTTCACTACTTAGGTGATGGGTATACTAGAAGTCCAAACCTCACCACTACACAATATATCCATGTAAGAAACCTTCATCTGTACCCCCTGAATTTACAAAAGTAAAAAATAAAAACGTGTGTTTACAGGAAGAAGAAGAAGGAGGAGGAGGAGGAGGAGAAGGAGGGGGAGGGGGAGGGGGAGGGGGAGGTGGAGGAGGAGGAGGAAGAAGAAGAAGAAGAAGGAGGAGGAGGGGGAGGGGGAGGTGGAGGAGGAGGAGGGGGAGGGGGAGGGGGAGGTGGAGGAGGAGGAGGAGGAGGAAGAAGAAGAAGAAAGAAGAAGAAGAAGAAGAAGGAAGAAGAAGAAGAAGAAGAGGAAGAGGAAGAGGAAGAGGAAGAGGAAGAGGAAGAAGAAGAAGAAGAAGAAGAAGAAGAAGAAGAAGAAGAAGAAGAAGAAGAAGAAGAAGAAGAAAGGAGAAACTTAAGGTATCTTTGAAGCCAAAGAATTGAAGAAGAAGTAATGGGAAAAGCTATCTATTATACAATTCTCCTTTTTTGACCACTTACGTGATTACATTCTGGAAAATGAAAAATTACAGGGAAACAGATCTATGGTACCAGAGTCTAGGGTTGGGGAGAGGTTTGTTAGAAAGGGATATGGTAGAATTTTGAGGGGTGATGGAATTATTCTATATCTTGACTGTAACTATGGTTACATAAGTATATGTGTTTGTCAAAAATCACATGACTGTGTACTAAAAGTGAGAATTTTACTATATGTAAATTATATATTATAAAATAACTTAAAACAAAGAAGGTGATATTAATAAATAAATAAATGGAAGTACTACAAGGATTACAGAAACATATCAGACAATTTAAGTTAACTTATGCTGTCATAACAAACTACTTCAATTTTTTGAGGACTCACAAACAAAAAAGGTCATTATTCATTCACACCACATGTTCATCAGGATATGCTTCAGCTAGGTTCAGTTTCATCTTTATTCTGAAATTCAAGCTGATTTGGGACACTGCAGATCTCACAGAAGAGGGAAGAGGGAAAGTGATGGCTTTTAAAGCTACTGCTCAGAACTGGTACCTATCACTTTCACTCATATTTCATTAGCCATGAAAACCTGATATGGTTTGGCAAACAACTGGCTATGGTTAATGAGATACAAGGTACCTATGAAAGCGATAGGTACCAAATGTGGCAGAGATGTGTACTCCTCCTACATGTAGGGACCACAGATATTTGAGGAGTAACAATCTATCCCATGGAAGAAGAAATAAGTGCGCTTTGGGGTTTTCGAAGAAGTCTACAACCAGAGGACGGGATATACAATGCAAAATGCTAGGTGTCATTCTTTGGTTTCTGTACCTGCAAAATGGGTATGATTATTTTGAAGAGGAAATGAAACTAAAACTTACTAAATATTCAATGAATATTGGTTCTTATCACTTGATTTTGTAGATTCACGGGAAGTCAAATGAAGGAGGAGGTAGGTAAGCATCTAAACTAAATACGTGTGAGACTGAACTTTTTGACTTTTGCTTCCAAGCTTCTTCCATCTGCAGTCTCCCCATCTCAGTGGATGACAAGTTCATGCTTTCAGTTCCTCAGGCTGAATCCTGGCAATTATCACTAACTTCTCCTTTTCTTAAGTCCCATACCCAATTTATCAGTAAATTCTGTCAGCTCTAGCTTGGAAACATATTCAGAACTCACGCATTTCTCACCACCTCCACTGCTACAACCCTAGCCAAAGTCATCAAAACATCTGCCTACATTGCCACAATTGCCTTCAAAATATTCTCCCTATTTTAGTTCTCCACATTGTATTCCCAATGTCAGCCAAATTTTCTTTAAAATGTCTAAGTCCCAACATGTCACTTTTTGCTCAAAACGCTTCAATGGCTCTCTACTGCACACAGAGTAAATCCCAAAATTCTTTAATTAACTTCTAACATCCTATATAATCTGATTCCCTTATCTCTCTGGCCTAATTTCTTACTCTGTTCACTTTGTTCACCCTCTGAACCCTTCCATGCTTCAGCCATTCTTGCTGTCCTTTGAATGTGCCAAGCATATTCCAACCTTTGGGTCATTGCTGTGGCTACTCCATGTGCCTGAAATGCACAGACAGCTAACACCTTCACCTCCTTACACCTTTGCTTGAATGCCATCATCTCATTAACACCTTATGTAACCCCATAATACCTAGGGAAGTCCTGCCTCACTTTTTCTACTTTGTCATTTTTTATGGCACATTTCACCTCCCAATGTACTGGATAATATGGTTATTTGCCACGTCCATTGTTTATTGTCTATCTCTCTCTGCGGAATACTTGTTCTATGAGTGCAAAGAGCTGTGTTTCATTCACGAATGTTTCTCAAGCACCTGCAAGAGCATATTACTTAGTAAACATTTTCTTGATTAACGAGTGTACTATTGTGGAGGTAATAACTAAAAAACTTTGGTGAGTGACTGGATATAGTGGAGTGGAGGTAGCATAACTTATAGGAAAGAAAGGAAGAAAATGAACAACTCCAAAGTTAAGTTTTAAGCCTGAAGGTTTGTCCCATCTTTTCTTCTGAAAAAAGTCATTGGTATAGAAATCCACTGAAACAATACCTATTCATGTTTCAATTTTGTGACTCAACATTCAAGTTCATGCCTAATGGAATGTTACCCAATAAACTTGAATTTTGTAACTAAACTAGTTAGTATACACGTAGAAAAGACAGATAAATCTATTCCAAGATATTAAAAGAAAACTTAGAGGAGATCACTATAACTATGACTATAACTATACATAATATAACTGTGTAATTAGTGCATTAAATTTAATTATTATGTATAATATGGCTCATTAGACTGGTGACAGATCAAGATTTTAAAAAAAGGTCTAGAACACTCAGTTAAGGCAGAAAGCACCAGCCGGGCATGGTGGCTCAAGCCTGTAATCTCAGCACTTTGGGAGGATCTCAGGCAGATCACCTGAGGTCGGGAGTTTGAAAGCAGCCTGACCAACATGGAGAAACCTCGTCTCTACTAAACATACAAAACTAGCCGGGCATGGTGGCATGCGCCTTGTATTCCCAGCTACTTGGGAGGCTGAGGTAGGAGAATCGCTCGAACCCAGGAGGTGGAGGTTGCAGTGAGCTGAGATTGCACCATTGCACTCCAGCCTGGGCAACAAGAGCGAAACTGCATCTCAAAAAAAAAAGTTAGAGAAAGCACCTTGAAGTCTGTGGCCATACCTTGTACTATTTTACTCCTATTAGCACCAAACATATGACAGCACGCACAGTAAGAGATTAGAAAGTATTTATTGGTAGATTAGAAATGAATTAATTGCATTTTAGATACAGCTATATTGCAGACTTGACTTCAAGGCCAGATGTTCTCAAAGAGGCCAGTTAAATCACAAATCTAGAAATCTGCTGGAGTCCAGTTTATTAGCACATTTTTAATTAGTCATAGCAATTCTTTCCATAGCATAGCTTGCAAAGGACATTATATTAATCAAAGCCCTAGAAGAACACACATGACACATTGAAACTTGCTAGTAGAAGAGAGTTTAATAAAAAGGACAAAGTATGAAGGTGTGTACAGGGTTTATGGAAGAGATGCTGCAAGATATAGTGCAATTCCCCAAGAAGAGCATTCTTGGGGAGCTGTTATTACCCCTGGGTCTGAAGAACATGAGGAAAGAAGAGTTACTGAAACCTGGAGAAAAAATTCTATGGAGAAGGCTGCTTGGCAGGAGTTGTGGCAAATTGCCTGGAGGAATAAATACTGTGGACTTTTTTTACACATTCCCATCTGCTACCACCAGTGCCTCCCATTGGCTAAATACAACTGGAAGCCAAGGGCAAGAAAACCCATTGATGTGGTTTGTGGAAGTCCCCCTTCCAAGGCACAAGACAGGGAGGAGAAGATAAAAAGGTCATCTGAATAGGCAAACGGAAAACACCCAGCACAGGGAAGAATCAATCCTTTCACTAAAGATGGTGAGAAGCTGTATTATAGCAATTCCTAGATCTCTTAATACAGTAGATTAAAATAATGTTTCCTTGACATAGACAAATGGACACTGACTCAATGTCAATGTGTGTGTAGAGTTCCTAGAAACTTTTATATACACATAGATTATATTAAATTGTTTTTTACAAGGATGATAAAAAGAGTATAGAAATAGATTTTTAAAATGATCAATTGAAAGCCAAGCGAAAGAACTTTTAAAAACATTTTATACTAGAAATAGATTATGAAAAACCTCCTTCATGAATTGCTTACGAGTTTGCATTTATACAAACTCCATTTCCCATTACTATAATATGAATATTTTAGGGCTAATTTTACAACTGCAGTTCCACTAATATGTTGCTTTATAATGTTTTCCATTAGCAGAACCCATTTTTTGTGAAATACATTGATGTATTTTAACTTTATTTTGTGTGATATAAAACCTTTTTATGTCCTCATAATCATCAGAATTTTATGTTTTATTTGTCAACCTGTTAAGTGTCCCTTAACTTGTTGATAATTTTAATTACTCTTAAAAGCTGTTTATTCTGATAGCTTTAACACCACACAAACTTCATTTTAAAAATTATGTTGATAAAAATATAGTGAGTGCACATATACTTAAAAATAAAACTATTTAAATTGTCTTTGGTAACTTGTAATTTTCTCCCTTGTAGGGCCTGTATTGCAGCAGCTAAATGATTGAAACTAAATTTCCAAGAACCCTGCTGCTGGAATCCACAATGAGAGACTCTCGCTTTGGACTTTGAAGGTAAAAGAGAAACTTTTGTGAAATTATTGCTTCTTCAGTAGTACTTGAGATGGGGATTTTGACAGATGGGAGGTTTTGCAGAAGTATCATCTAGAAAATTATCCACCTTAGTGCTGGAGGCAGCCTTGAGCCTCACTTGTGCTTCCAGGGGTTCCTGCAACTTCTGGGCTCCTTGAAAACTAGAAATGACCCCACAGTTTAGAAGTGGACTCTCTGACTTTCAGTTGTCCTTCCTTTCTTATGGATTTGTGGGCATCTACCTTTACTGTATTAAATGCTGTCCTACAAATATACTTTCCTGCTTGAACACTTTAAGTTGTTTCTGCTTTCCTGACCAAACCTAAACCAATACAAAACTTGGTTTAAAAAGGCAGTGAGGGGAGGTACTGCCAAACAAAAATATGTGATGCTACCAAATGGCCAAGTGATGAGATGTAAGGAAATTGTTTTGGGAGAGGCTGGAAATCTGGATATGCAATGGAAAAACCTTTAGGAAACTTTCACGTGTGATAACTCTACAGAGTAGAACATGAGTCTCAAAGAGCAATAGTATGCAGAAAAAGTTAATGTAGCAAAGCTGAGGTTGCTATCTTTAGCAAGTCCTGACTGAAATTTTGGCCCTTACCTGGTGTCTGGGAACAGATTTCAGGAGGGTTCTCACTATTTCTTGATAAGAATGGCTTGCTGTGCCTAAAATATTCATGAAACAATATGGTTTTGCTTTCATTCAGGGAGATTGTAATTTTGGTATGTGCTAGTCAGAGGGTGCCTCCATGACCAGCCCTCATTAACAACTCTGGCCATTTAATCTCAGATGAACTTCTCTGCTAGACAACACTTCACATGGATTGTCACCACTTGCTGGGGGCACTAAGCACATCCAGTGTGAATCCACTGGGAAAGAACTCTTGGAAGCTTGCACCTGGTTTCCTCCAGACATCACCCCATGTGCCTTACATTTTGCTGATTTTGCTTTGTATTATCTCACTGTAATAAATCATAGCTGACTATATCCTGAGTATGATTATATCCTGAGTCCTGCGAATGTTCCTAGCAAATCATCTAAGATGGGGATGGTCTTGTAGATCACTAACACAAGTGGGCAATCACATTTCTCTCAGATTGTTGAACTGAGGTATAATTAAAGAATTTCACCCACTCTGACAGAAGAAAGTCTTCATGAATCCTGCCCAACTGACTCTGAATAACTCTCATTGGTTATGGACCAGTGACTACTGTCTGTCTCACATTCTCTTTTCTGAGTGGGGGCTTTTATTGCACTTATCCTGTATCTGTTCCATCATTGAAAACTGGGTGTCTTGTCTGTCAGGTTCTAACCCTCTCCCTATATGCTGTTTTGTGATGTTGTTGTTGAGACCCTGCAAATCACATTTTTGTGTTGCCAACTGGTTCCCTGGTAGGCTAAGTCAAAAGAGGATACTATCAGAAGACAAAAAGGCTTGAAGTGATGACAGGGACACTATAGTTCTTGTTTGTTTCTTGTTTCTGTCTGTGCCCTCCTCCAGCCTCACTTCTTTACCCTGGAAATGGCAGTCCATGCCATTGACAGCAGATTAATCAAGTTTGCAATTTTTCCAATACTTGCAAAACAAGCTTCATTGCAATTTCTCAAAATTATTGTTACCAGCTGAATTATATCCCTTTCTGAAAAGTCAGGGTCCTAACCCTACAGAACCCCTTCCTTCAAATTCACGGGGACCAGCATCAGCTGATCAGCTTCTCTTTTTTGAATTCTGAATTTCAACATCACAGGGCCTCTCCTCCAAGCTTCTAAATTTTGATAATTCATTTTGTTTCTTGTTTCTGTCTGTGCCCTCCTCCAGCCTCACTTCTTTACCCTGGAAATGGCAGTCCATGCCATTGACAGCAGATTAATCAAGTTTGCAATTTTTCCAATACTTGCAAAACAAGCTTCATTGCAATTTCTCAAAATTATTGTTACCAGCTGAATTATATCCCTTTCTGAAAAGTCAGGGTCCTAACCCTACAGAACCCCTTCCTTCAAATTCACGGGGACCAGCATCAGCTGATCAGCTTCTCTTTTTTGAATTCTGAATTTCAACATCACAGGGCCTCTCCTCCAAGCTTCTAAATTTTGATAATTCATTTTTTTTCTCCTCATCCCTTCGGCCCTAGTGCTGGTAGCTTTTTCCCACAGTTGCTAGCTCTGTAACACCTCAGGAATTCTTTTTTGACCCTTAGTTCTTCAAAGACTAGTTATTAACATTTCATATTGAATTCTCACCTTTAAAATGGCTGGTGTGATTCAACTCCTGATTGAATCTTGACTTTGTATGGGTGGGGAAGGTCAAAAGTAAGGGTGGTGACAGTTTGTCTTATAGTTCATATGACCTGAAATCCCCCTTCTGGACTTAATCGAGAAGACCCCATCACCTAAAGATCCTGGACTATCCACCCGCTGCAGTGATTGGAAGAGACTTCCTGTTATCCACCTTGGAGAAATCTGAGATCAAGGTGTTGGCAGGGTTGGTTCCTTCTGAGGGATGTGACGGAGAAATGCTCCATGCTTCTCTCCTAGCTGATAGCTGCTGGTAATCTTTGTTGTTCCTTGGCTTGGAGATGTATTACCCTGATCTCTGAATTCAGGTTCACATGGTGCTTTTCCTGTATGTATGTCTATCTCCAGATTTCCCCTTTTTATAAAGACATCAATCATATGGAATTAGGGGTCAACCCTACTCCAGTGTGACCTCATCTTAACTATTAATAATTACATATATAAATGCTGTTTCAAAATAAGATTACATTCTGAGATACTGGGGTTCAGGACTTCACTATATGAATCCTCGAGAAAAGAATAACCCTGTTCAAAAGAATTTAGTAGCATATACACCCATGTTATCATATGCTCTTTTTTCTCTCTTCCTCTTGGATATCAAGCCCCAAAGACCTTGAAATATGAATGCTAAAGAAGCCTGGAACCCTAAGTGGTGTAGACGGCAGAATCCTAAACACCACCACATGCTTATGCTGATTGTACTCTTTGTGAACAACATGGAAACATCTATTATGTTAAGAGACTGAGACTGCATCTATCTGTCACAGCAGCTAGCATCACCTTAACTAATATTACTTTTAACTACATAGTTAAAAGCAATGATCATACACTTAAAAAGGGTATCACAATTCCACCTACACTTTTATCTGTACGTCTGTGATAGTACTTTGACATTTGTATTATACTTATATATGCCTATTTCCACTCTAAGCAAAACTTTCTCAGAGTGCAGAATTTATATTTTTCATTACTTATTTCCTACGCTTTCTTGCACAATGTAAGCACTCAAAAATATTTGTTCAATTAAATAAAGGAAAACAATGGTCAAAGCAAACAGGAAGGTGACACTAAGACAGAGTCTACACTCACTGATTAATTGTGACTATCTACCAAAACTAACCAATTTAAATAATTTTCATTAAATTAAAGCTAATAATTATAATTAAAATTTCCATTCGAAAGAATAAAAATAATTCCTGCATAAAAAGTCAAAGGCGGTAACAGGTATATGAAAATGTTTTCAACATCAGTAATCATCAGAGAAATGCAAATCAAAACCACAAGGAGCTATCATCTCACTCTGTTAGAGTGGCTATTATCAGAAAGACAAAATATAACAAATGTTGGAAAAAGGAATACTTATACACTGTTAGTGGGAATGTAAATTAATACAGTCATTATGAAAAAGAGTATAGAGTTTCTACAGAAGTTAAAAATAGAACTACCTCATGAATCAACAATCCCACTTCTAGATATGTATCTAAAAGAGGTATCCACATCCCCCATGTTCATTGCAACATTATTCATAATAGCCAAGACCTGAAAGCAACGTAAATGCCTATTGTCAGGTGAATGAATAAAGAAAATATGACAGAATGGATATACAACATTTTTATATGTTGGAATATTATACATTTTTTATACAATGGAATATTATTCAGCCTTATAAAAGAAGGCAATCCTGCCATTTATGAAAGCATAGATGAACCTGGAAGACATGATTCTAAATGAAGTAAGCCAGACTCAGAAGGCAAATGTTGCATAATATTGTGCTTATATGTGGAATCCAAAATGGGCAAGCTCATAGAGACAGAGAGTAGTATAGTGGTTACCAGGATCTGGGGGGAGGGCGAAATGAAGAGATATTGGTCAAGGGATGCAAGATTCAGTTATGCAAGACTAAGCAGTTCTGAAGATTTAATGTACAACAATGTGGGGTAGATCTTAAGTGATGCTACCATAGAAAAAAGAAAAAAGAATGGAACAGATAGACTAGAACAGAAAAAGTCAAGTGGTGATAACTATCTGAGGTTATGAATATGCTAATTTGTTTGTGATGATTATTTCACAATGTATATGTATATCAAATCATCAAATTGTGCACTTTAAATATATATAATTTCTCAGTATTAAATATACCTTAATAAAACATTTTTAAGAAAGGAAGAAGTCTGATGAAAATTACTCTAAATAATTTCATCTGTCTACTAGGCTACACGGCTGATATATTAGTTGGCAATACTTAACACTGAAAGAGGGATCAGACACATACACATAATCCAAAGTCAAAGAATATAAGCCAAGGGATCAGAGGATAAATTTCTATCCTCTGATTTTTTAAATAAAATTTAAACTTTTAAATTTTTAAATTTTATTTTTGTTTTCTTTCATTCTATTTCCTTTATACCAAATTAAAAGAAAAAGTACTCCAATGGACATTTGGACATCTATAGGAAAGCACTGGTATAATTTCCTGAAGAAAAAAGTAAGGTCTAAACTGAACTCGTTTCAGAACTTAAAAATAAACCACCAGGCTGAGCACAATGGTTCATGCCTGTAATCCCAGCACTTTGGGAGGCAGAGGCAGGAGGATCACTTGAGTCTAGGAGTTCAAGACCAGCCTGGGCAACAGTCTATCTCTATGAGAAATACAAAAATTTGGTGGGCACCTGTAGTCCCAGCTACTTGGGAAGCTGAGGTGGGAGGGTCACCTGAGCTGGGGAGGTTGAAGCTGCAGTGAGCAGTGATGGCACCAATGCACTACCACTTGGGAGATGGAGTGAGACCCTATCTCAGTCAGTCAATCAGTCAGTTCGATCAATCAGTTAATCAACTGATAAGTAAATAAACTATCAGTCATTAATAAGAATTTTATATTGAGAAGTGCTTTAAAAGTTACTAAAAACACTCTTTTCTATATGAGAAGGATAGGCTTACATTTTAGTCCTATTTGAAAAAAAAATTCAGAAATTCTAGCAAAGGGAAAAACATTGTGTCTCTCCATAAATTGGTATATCAAAAACACCTTTTAGAGTTTCCCAGCCTTCTGCATGGTAAGAAATGATTGAAGTACAAACCGATTTGAGCCCTTGCATTTCCAGGGAATTTGGGGACACTATTCTAATAAACACTTATATGGTGAGTTGCTGGCAGGTCAGTCTCATTCAGCCATTAGTTTTGAGTATTCCATGTACTTAGAAAGAGAAGTGTGGTTGAAATGGTCAATAACATTGCCAACCTAAGACATTTTTTCCTTATTTTCTGCTAAAAAGCAGTACTAATTAGAAGACTCACATTGGCCTTGCATTATGTAATCATGGTTTTCAACACAAATCTAGGAAATTGAGTTTCTGAAAATAGAATAACAGAATGATGCCTTCTGTTCACATAGATAATGGTCACTGGAATGATTTCCCAAGTAACAATTTTGATGAAAATTATTGAATTGCACCCAAACTAACTTAAAAAATTCATTTGCCACAATATAAGGTGATATTATTGTGATGATAGCCCCAAAATAAGGGGTGTGGGGTACAGAAAAAGAAAAAAGATCAGATTGTAAGATATTAACATGGACACTTTCAGAAGGTAGAAAATGGAATGTAATACATTAAAATTGCATGGATTTAAACGCACCAGATCTAATTTAGACATGGAAAAGACAATATTGTGTCTGAATATCAAAGTTACTGCTATTTCTATTAATCAGGGCTACCACTTTTTCTGTTTCTGAAGTGAAAGGGTAGGAAGGTGAGTACACAGTAGTTAGAAAATATTTATTCAGTATTTACAAGAAGTAAAACGCCAGGAGAGGTTTTGAAGAAGAAAGATTCTTTACAAAAGGAAGTAGCTGGTTCTAGATTATTGATGATATCAACACCAATTATCTAAATAATGAATTTTAGTAAAATTCAATAAAAATATTTATGGACACTTTTTACAGGCACATGACTTTATGTAAGTCACTTGGGCTATTTGAACCTTGACTTTCCTATCTGTGGAAGGGGAAAATAATGGATAATTTACCTAAGTATCGGAGAGAATATAGGCACATTTTCCAAAATACTTTTTTTTTTTTTTTTTTGAGACGGGGTCTCACTGTCGCCCAGGCTGGAGTGCAGTGGTGCCATCTCGGCTCACTACATTCTCTGCCTCCCAGGCTCAGGCAATCCTCCCAACTCAACCTCCTGAGCAGCTGGAACCACAGGTGCCCACCACCATGCCCAGCTAATATTTTGTTTTTGTTTTTGTAGAAATGGGGTTTCGCCATGTAGATTTCTTTTTGGAGTATAGTGCCCAAACTTCATAGATATATATCTCTCTCTCTCAAAATAATACTTATGGGCTCCTTCCTTCCTTCCTTCCTCCCTCCCTCCCTTCCTTCCTTCCTTCCTTTTCTTCCTCCTTTCCTCTCTCCTTTCCTTTCTCCCCTCCCCTCTGCCCTCCCCTCCCCTCTCCTCCCCTCCTTTCTGCTCCCCTCCCCTTCCTTTCTTTTCCTTCCCCTCCCCTTCCTTTCTTTTCCTTCCCCTCCCTTTCTTTTTTCCTTTTTTTTTTTTTTTTTTTTTTTTCCCCAACACGGAGTCTTGCTCTGTCGCCCAGGATGGAGTGTAGTGGCGTCATCTGGGCTCACTGCAACCTCCACGTCCCAGACTGAGCGATTTTCCTGCCTCAGCCTCTGGAGTAGCTGGGATTATAGGTGCGCACCACCACACCCCGCCTAATTTTTGTATTTTTAGTAGAGATGGGGTTTCGCCATGTTGGTCAGGCTGGTCTTCAACTTCTAGCTTCAAGTGATCTGCTCACGTTGGCCTCCCAACGTGCTGGAATTACAGGCATGAGCCATTGCACCCAGCCCTTTTTGGCTAATGTTTACAAAGAAAATATTTACATGCACAAGACTCACTAAAATTTTAACAAAATGATGTGTAGGAAAAATCTTAAATTATCTTCTGAATACAACTGTTAGACCATTAGAATTACATGCAGACATTTTGAAAACCAACCAAATATCAAAGGGAATATGCAGTATGTTTTCATACACATAAACAAATATATTTATTAGTGATCAATAATTTCTGGTTTAATCATTTTGCTTGTGTGTTACTTACACATAGACAATTTACTTTGTCTTATTTACCCTTTAGAATATTGACTAGGAGCTCTGAGTTGACAAAAAATACATTAAAATATTTCACATTATAGAAAAAAGGAAATAATTTTTCAGTTAGTATTTTGTGCAGATTTTCGTGTGTCACTGTCATCAAGCAGGTGATGCGATGCCTATATATCCAAAATACATTATAGAATTTTAGAGATGGCATGCTATCAAACTAGTAGGTGGCCAAAATATGTAAGGACTCTTAAAGCAAACCGTGACAAAAAGGAGAAAATAGATCTTTCATCACTATTTTCGAGAATGTTGCTAAGCATAGTATGATAGAATATTCACCTCCCAGAACTGTCATTAAAAGAAATCCAAGCTCAGAATTACATTTAAAAATAAAATATGCATATTTAAAGTCTATTTTGTCAAAAAACTATTTTTGATATCATTATAATGGATATGTATAATGTGCAAACGTGCTCTTTTCATGTCTGGAAATACATTGTACTCATGAAAAGCTGCCACATTTTTAAGACTATGGAATCTGTTGCCAATTTTTAGTATTATTGTGTATCTCCTATGAGTGCTAGACATCATATCAATAAACTAAACTCTCCCTTAGAACCATACAGTACTAAAAAACAGCTAAATATAATAAGTTAAATAGAGGCTCTCAGGCTACAACTGAATGGAGGTGGCTTTTTATTTTTGTAGATATATTCAAGATAACACTATCATTTATGTTTTAACACCATTCACTTATTTATGATTGCCTTAAGAAACATTTTGTAACCGGGCGCGGTGGCTCAAGCCTGTAATCCCAGCATTTTGGGAGGCCGAGGCGGGCGGATCACGAGGTCAGGAGATCGAGACCATCCTGGCTAACATGGTGAAACCTCGTCTCTACTGAAAACACAAAAAAAATTAGCCGGGCGAGGTGGCGGGCGCCTGTAGTCCCAGCTACTCCGGAGGCTGAGGCGGGAAAATGGCGTGAACCCGGGAGGCGGAGCTTGCAGTAAGCAGAGATCGCACCACTGCACTCCAGCCTGGGAGACACAGCAAGACTCCGTCTCAAACAAACAAACAAAAAAGAAACATTTTGTGATACTTAATTCGTTGTGATATTAAATAATATTGGTAATATGGAAATGTGATTAAGTTTTTAGTTATGCTATATAAAATTAATTTCTAATTATTTTAAATAACATTTTCCTCATTATAAAAAATGACATTATTTACTTAAAACCCTTTTGAAAATAGTGTGAAGAAATGCAGGTTGAAAAATAACGAATACTCTCAAGAGGTAAAAGATTATAGAGAGTCAGTTGTAGTAAGAACTCCAATATTTTTAAGACCCAAGATTGTGTGGTTTTCATGCTCAGTTTTCTCTACTCCATCCTTTGACATATTTATTTTCTTACTGCAAATTAGCCATTTGGAAATAATAAATATACATTATAGAATTTTAGAAATGGCATGCATTCAAGTTATAAATTTTAATCATCTCTATATTCCCAGGATGTATTCAGATCCCCAGAGTAGGCATCCAAAGCATGTCTGTGGGTAAATATATTAACTAATAAATCTAGTCAAGTATTTCCCAACCTCTTTCATGCCACGGAAAACAGGGAAAAAATATCATTTTACACAGCAATCTTGGATAAATATAGGAGGACACTCGTGGCCAGAGGTCACTGGTCCAGACCCTGTCCTGCTGCCTCGAGGGCTGAAACCGCCAATACATTGACACACCTGAAACTCATTGGCTTGACAAGTAGAAAGCACATCTGCTTTTTGTACAAAGCTATTTTATGGGTCAGGTGGAAACTGGAAGCTGGGAAACCAGTATCACCTTATTCATGTTGAAATAAAGGAAGAGTGAATCATCTGCATCAACTAGGGCAGAGGCTTCATCATGTCCAGCAAAGATTCTGCATTCCTTTCCTTCCAAGCAGTTTACACATGTGAAATGGAGAGCCTGAAATAGCAGTAAGCATCCATGGTTTGCAGTAGGCTTCTGATATGCATCTATGACCACTTCTGCAATCACCTAGCACCTATATATTCCTTTTATAAATCAATAGTTTTGTAAATGAAACCAACATTATTAAATATTTGTGTCATTCCAACAAATGTGTATATGTGTGATACATTCAGTTTGTATATGATAAAACAAGATAGGAGTAATCGAATGATTTATACAAACTTCTCTAGCTATTTAGTAGCAGAAGAAGGACTGAAAGCCAAATCTTCTGAAACCCCAGTTGCAGAGATCCACTGGAAGACACACATATCAGTTATCCAGAAAAAAATAATGCCACTTCCAAAAGAGTTTAAAGCTCTAAAGCCTAGCTCTTAATTTGTTCTAAAGAAAATTTTACCACAAGCATTAGGATATACAGTGTATTTTTAAAACAAACTAATTAGTATTTTCAAAGTTGCATCCTTGTGTTGTATTCCTGTAAAACAGACTCTTACTTATACCCAAATATATATGCAGCAATAACATTAAGTCAGAAATACTTTTGGAACTTCCTTGTGGCTACCTATTGCCTTTGATGCCTCAGTATACTAGTAGGATCTGGTTACTGATTGGCTTTTGAGTATCTATTTTAACCCTAGATATTAGATGAGATTCAACTCACACCCCACCACTATTTTGAAAACCTTATATACTTACCCAAATTAGATAATTCATTTCTGTGCCCCATGACTTTGTTACTGCTAAATTTTGGATTCTAACTGGCTATACAACGGAAAGAAAGGCCCTAAGCGAGTGAGAAAAAAAAAAAAAAAAAATCACTTTTGGAATGCCAAGCAGCATTGGTGCCTTTTATCTTCTATCCTTTTCACTCCCTTAAGGATAAAACATAATATCTTATGTTCTAATTGGAATATTTTTGTCCAATTATCAGAAACATCAGTTTATCAGCAAAATAAGCACCCCTCCACCCTGCCACCCTGTCCCTGATTAATATTCATCTAACTTTATTGATGAACAAGTCCTAAACCATTAGTACCCTAAAATAACTTTTCACATAGGGGTGTTTCTTTACTGTGTTAACATTTAAATAACTTACTTCCTTAATATAATCATCAAAGACAAAAATCAACCCCAGAAATGCTGCCAAGTTTGCTGACGAATTGTGAATTATGTGTGTAGGTAAGGAGTAGAGCACTTACATAACAGGAACTAATCTATCAACAGTAACATCAGAATATTGTGGCAAGGGTGAGAATAAAGTGAATATGAACTAACTGATGAGGGGAAAATAAATTCATTAAGAAGAAACCAGTGGAACATCTTGAACCAGCAAAGTTCTGACTCTCGTTGCAAAAGAGAATTTCCTAATTCTCACACTACACCATTCTCCCTGTGTCAGTAGTAATCACACAGGAGTAGATATTTCAAGGAGTTAGTAGAGTATTTTATATTCAATCCTGAATTCAATGTTCAATATTTTGGACATCTTCTATGCATTTCAGAAGCTATTAAAGGAAACAGACAAAGGAGTGATATCAGCAAGATAGCGAAATAGATTTCTAATCCCATATCTCCACAGAAGCATCAGTTTAGACAACTATCTATGAACAAGAGTGCCTTTGTGGAAGTTTGAGAGTCCAGTGGTGAAGTTCTAGGACAATATTAGATCATAAAATCCAAGAACGAACTCATTGAGGGGAGTAAGATAACAGTTCCATTTTATCCAAACCACCCATTTCTCAAGGTGGCACAGCTCAGTGCCAAGAAAAGTCCCCTTGGCCAGCAATTTCTCCCACTGGATAAAATAAGAACATAGGGAGTGAGCACTGGGTCCCTGAGCTGTGCAGGATGCTACCCAAGCAGCCCAAATTTTTTTTATCCCATCAGAATACTGATGTGATTGTCATGACTGAGAGATTGGGAGAGGTTGGGAGGTGGAAATAGAGGCCACAGAACCTACTAACTACTCCAAGGACTTCATCAAGAAGCCTGCTCAATAGCTGCTTGGGATGCCTGGCTGGTGAACTCTCCCCAGCTGGCCCATGGACATTCAAATTACTTTAGGCTCCTCACTCCACCCAACCCTGGGCCAGCTCCCCTAGTGTGCATTCATGGACAGCAAATGCAATCATCTTCCATAGACCACTGGCTCAACTATTTAGGATTGGGAGAAGGTACAAATGAACATTTCAGGGCACCATCTTAGGGAAAACAAACAACAGGCTCTCAGCCTTTGACATGGCTCTGCAGGATCAAGAGAAAGTATACAATCTTAAGAGTTCCCTTGAGAGAAGGAAATTTTTAACAAGTGGGCACATCTATAAAAAAGGTCTATGAGAGCCTCAGAATTATTAGATGGCCTGTGTGGTGAAAATGTTTCTCTCCTTAAGATAGGCAGTAAAGACTTAAATTCTTTAAATCTGAAAATGAAAGCACAACACTTCAAAAAAACCACAAAAAAGTAAATATAACACCCAAAGGAACACAGTAATATTCCAGTAGCCAACTCCAAAGAAATGGAGATCTATGGATTGTGTGAAAATAGTTCAATGTAATTTTTTAAGTAAGCTTAGCAAGCTATAAGAAAACACAGATAGAAAACAGCAAAATCAGAAAAAACAAAACAAAACAGCAAGTTCAATAAATAGAATATAAAGAATGAACCAATCAGAAATTCTGGAACTGAAGAACAATGAATGAAATTTTAAAAATTCAAGAGGAAATGCCAACAGTAGACTTTATCAATCAAAATAAGGAATCTGTGTGCTCAGAGATAAAGTAATATGAAAATATTAAGTTAAGTGAGAAACAAGATAAAAGAATGAAAAGAAATGAAGAAAGCCCATGGGATGTATGTGACACTATCATTAGAGCTGACTTTCTCATCATATGATAGCCAGAAGAAGAAAAAGAGGAGAAAGCTTATTTAAATAAAAATGGCTAAAATATTTCCAAATCTGGGGAAAGATATCAACCTGCACATACCTGAAGCTCGAAACCCTCCAATCAATTTCAACCCAAAGGAGATTTCACCAAAACATATTACAAATTATCAAAAGTCAAAGACAGACTGAATTTGGAAAGCGTGAAGAGAAAAGAAGTTGCTCACATACAAGGGAAACTACAAAGCTATTAGAAGATTTTTCAGCAGAAATTTTTCAGGCCAGAGTGATGATGTATTCAAAGTGCTGAAAGAGAAAACCTGCTAACTAAGTACACTTTACCTGGAAAAACTGTCCTTCAGAAATGAAGGAGAGATAAATACTTTCCCTGTAAAACAAAAGCTAACAGAGTTCATCACCATTATATTTGCCTTATAGGAAAAAAAGGGAGTTGTTCAAGCTGAAATGAAAAGATGTTAAGCAGTAACATGAAAGCATATGAAAATATAATACTCACTGGTTAAATAAGAATATAGTTAAATTCAGAAAACTCTAATGCTGTAGTGGTTGCAAGTACATAACTTATATCTCTAGTACAGAGGTTAAAGATAAAAAATTTAAAAATAACTATAATAATTTGTTAAAGGATATGCAATATAAAAATGATGTAAATCGTGACATTGAAAACATATAATATATGATGGGAAAGTAAAGTGTAGAGTTTTTATATATGACTGAAGTTAAGTTGTTATTAGCTTAAAATAGACTGTTGTAACTACAGTTTGTTTTAGGTAAGCCTCATGGTGACCACCGAGCAAAAACCTATAATAGATACACAAACAATGATAAATCAAAGTATACCATCATAGAAAAATTATCCAATCACAAAGGAAGACATCAAGAGAGAAAGAAAGAAACAAAATATCTACAAGGCAGCCAGAAAACAATGAACACAATGGCAATAGTAAGTTCTTGTCAATAATTACCTTTAATGTAAACGGATTAAGTTCTCCAATTACAAGAGACAGAGTGGCTGAATGAACTAACAATTTTCAAAGGACCCAACTATATGCTGCCAATAAGACACTCTTTCAGCTTTAGGAACACACATAAATTGAAGGAATGGAAAAAATACATTCCATGCAAATAGAAACCAAAATAGAAGAGGTAGGTATACTTACATCAGAAAAATAGACACTAAGTCAAAAATGATGAAATGAAAAGAAAGTCATTATATAATGAAAAAGGGGTCAATTGATCAAAAAGAAGTCAAAAGGGAAATTTTAAAACATTTTTGAGTCAAATAAGAATGGAAAAACAACATATCAAATCTTATAGGATGCAGCAAAAAGGGAAAGTTTATTGGATAAATACCTACACAAATAAAACAAAACAAAACAAAAAAAGCTTTCAAATAACCTAACTTTACACCTAAAGCAAACAAAAACAAAAAAGAAAAAACTATGCCTAAAATTAGCAGAAGGAAGTAAGTAGCAAAGATTGGAGTGGAAATAAATGGAATAGACAATAGACAAATGACAGAAAAAAATCATGAAACTTAAGATGGTTTTTGAAAAAAAAATAAACAAAATTGATAAACCTTTAGCTAGACTAATTAAGAAAAATAAAAGAGATGACACAAATAGATAAAACCAGAAATAAAAGACATTACAACTGATACCACAGAAATACAACAGATCATAAGAGGACTAGTTAGCAGTGAAATGTCAACAAACTGGATACCACAGAAAAAAATTGATAAATTACAGGAAACACACTAACTACCAACTTAAATCATGAAGACACAGAAAATCTGAGAAGACCAATAATGAACAAGGAGGCAAAATTAGAAATTAAATGTCTCCCACCAAAGAAAAGTCCAGGAACTGATGTCTTCACTGGTGAATTCTACCAAATATTTATCAAAGAATTAATAGAAATCTTTCTCAAACTCCTTTTTTCCAAAAAACAGAAGAGGAAGGAACACTTCAAAACTGATTTTACAAGGCCAGTATTACCCCAATACCAAAGTCAAGCAAGAACACAAGTAAAGCAAATTAAAGGGCAATATTCCTGATGAACATAATTGCATCGTGTTGCACCTCAACATAATACCAACATACCAATTCAGCAGCACATTAAAAGGATCATACACTGTAATAAAGTAGAATTTATCCCTAAACAAAGAAATCAATGTGATAAACTATATTCACAGATCAAAGGACAAATATATAATGATCTCATTAGATACAGAAAAAAGTCAAGAACCTCTCATGATAAAAACTCATGACAAATTAGCTATAGCAGGACTAGACCTCAACACAAGAAAAGTCATATGTCATAAACCCACAGCTGACATTGTATTCAATGGTGAAAAGTTGAAAGATTTTTTTTTTAATCAGGAAAAAAGGTAAAAATGACCACACTTGCCATCTCTATTCAACATAGTACTGGAAGTCTTATCTAGAGCAATTAGGCAAGAGAAAAAAATAAAAAAGCATCCAAATAGAAAAAGGAAAAGTAAAATTGTCTCTATTTGCAGGTGACATAATCTTATACATAGAAAAACTCAAAGCCTCCACCCAAAAACTGTTAGAACTAATTTTTTAAAAATCAGTAAAGTTGCAGGTACAAAATCAGCATAAAATCAGTGGCATTTCTATACACTAAAAATAAAGTATCTGAAAAAAATTAAGAAAATCTCATTTATGATAGCATCAAAAAGAATAAAATACTTAGGAATAAATTTAACCAAGGAGATGAAAGATTTGTACACTAAAAACTACAGAACATCAACAAAAGAAACTGAAGACACAAGTAAATGAAAAGACATTCTGCGTTCATGGGTCAGAATAATCAATATTGTTAAATTGTCCATACTAAAAGTGAGTTGCTGATTCAATCCAATTATCAAAATTCCAATGGCACTTTTCACAGAAACAGAAAAAAAAAATCTAACATTTTCATGGAACCACAAAAGATCCCCAAAACGAAAGCAATCTTGAGCAAGAAGAGCACAATTGGAGATGGGATACTTTCTGATGACAAGTAATATTACAAACGTACAGTAATCAAAAGAGTATGGCACTGAGATGGAAGGATCACTTCAGCCCAGAGGTTCAAGACCCGCCTGAGCAACAAAGCGAGACCTCATCTCTACATAAATTAAAAAGAAAGTAGCTGGGTGTGGTGGCCCATGCCTGTAGTCCCGTTTACTCAGGAAGTTGAGGCAGGAGAATCCCTTGAGCCCAAGAGTTCAAGGCTGCAGTGACAGATGATCAGGCCACTGAATTCAAGCTTGGGTAACAGGGTGAGACCCTGCCCCTCCAAAAAAAAAAAAAAAGTATAAAACGGTATAAAACAGACACATAGGGCCAGGCGCGGTGGCTCACGCCTGTAATCCCAGCACTTTGGGAGGCCGAGCCAGGCGGGATCACCAGGTCAGGATATCAAGACCATCCTGGCTAACACGGTGAAGCCCTGTCTCTACTAAAAATACAAAAAAATTAGCCGGGCATGGTGGTGGGCCCCTGTAGTCCCAGCTACTCGGGAAGCTGAGGCAGGAGAATGGCGTGAACCCGGGAGGCACAGAGGTTACAGTGATCCGAGATCGGGCCACTGCAGTCCAGCCTGGGCGACAGAGCAAGACTCCATCTCAAAAACAAACAAACAAACAAATAAACAAAAACTCAGACACATAGATCAATGGAATGAGCAGAATAGAAGGCTGAGGAATCAACCCACGCACACATGGCCAACTAAATTACAAAGACCTGATGAGGAAATGACAGTCTCTTCAATAAATGCTGTTGGGAAAACTGGATATCCACATGCAAAATCATAAAAAAAAAAAAAGGATTCTTATTTTACACCATATCCAAAACTCAACTCAAAATGGATTAAAGACTTAAACATGTGATCTGAAACTATAAAACTCCTTAAAGAAAACAGGTGAAAAGCTCCATGACACTGGTCTTGGCAATGATCTTCTGGATATGATACCAAAAGCACAGACAACAAAAACAAAAATAAGTGGTACTACAATAAATTAAAATGTTTCTGCACAGCAAAATAGACAATCAACAAAATGAAAAGACAACTTTCACAATAGGAGAAAATATTTGCAAACCATTTATCCTATAAGGATTTAATATGCAAAATATACAAGGAAGTCATGCAACTCAATAGTAAAAAATAGAAAAAAAAAAAACACAAAATAACCCTGTTAAAAAATGGCCAAAGGTCTTGGATAGACATTTTTTTCAAAGGCAAAATACAGATGGCCAACAGGTATATGAAAAGATGATCAACAACAGTAATCATCAAGAAAATGCAAATCAAACCACGATGAATGTGAGATCACCTCATGCTTGTAAGAATGGATATTATCAAAAAAATCAAAAGATAACAAAATGTTGGCAAGGATGCGGAGAAAGGGAAACTATATATTGTTGATGGGAATGTAAATTGGTACAGGTATTAAGGAAAACAGTAAAAAGGGTCCTCAAAAAATTAAAAATGGAATTATGTAATCTCACTGATGGATATATATCCAATGGAAATGATATCAGGATCTTGAGATATCTACACCCCCATGTTACTGCAGCATTATTCACAATAGCCAAGTTATGGAAACAGCCTATGTGTTCATAGACAGATGAATGGATGAAGAGTATGAGTCGTATACACACAATGGGTATTATTCAGACTTAAAAAGGAAGAAAATCCAGCCATTTGTCACAACATAGATGAACTGGGACGACATGTGAAGTATCTTCTGTTTGTTTCTGAAACAGAAAACAAACACTGTATGATCTCACTTACATGTGGAATCTAAAAAGGTTGGACTCTTAGACACAGAGACTAGAAAGGTGGTTACCAGCAGTTAGGAGGAAAAGGGGAGATGTTGATCAAAGGGTAACAAACTCACAGTTATAGGATTAATAAGAACTGGAAACCTAAAGTCCAGCATGGTAACTATAATTAAAAAGTAATGTATTATATCCTTGAAATTTGCTAAGAGAGTAGATCTTAAGTATTCTCATCTCACACACACACACACACACACGCAAAGGTATTTAAGTGAGGTGATGAATATGTTAATTATCTTGATTGTGATAATTATATCATTTCACAATGTATACATATATCGAAACATCATGTAGTACACTTTGAATATCTCCAATTTTCATCTGTTATACTTCAATAAGTTAAAAAGAGGAAATAGTTTCTGCCCTCAGGGAGTTTGGATCCTAAATATATGACCTGTCAGCTGATGAAGACAAAGTAAGGTAAGGGGATAGAATGATGGGTTAAGGTGCACTTTTGGATAGAGTTGCCAAGGAAAACACCATATTAAGCAGGTGATGTACGAACAGAGAGCCCCCCAATGAATGCCATATAACTCTAGGGAAAGTGAATTTCAGGCAATGGGAATCAGTACAAAGGACCTGAGATGAGAAAGCACAGGCTTGTTTGTGGGACAAGGAGGAGGTCAATGTAACTGGAGTGTCACGAGTGGGAAGAACAGCAGAGTAGCAATGGTGGGGAGGAGCAGGGAGTCCTTATGTAATGCTGGGAAGGGAAGGGCCCTAGATTTTTTTTTCTAAGTGTGATAGAGAGCATTGGAGGGTTATGAGCAGGGCAGTGACACAAGTGCTTTACACTCCAGCAAAATTTTAAAGAAATTTTGCTCAAAATGGGAGCAGAGAAAGGGTAATAATATAGTAGGACATATATGGGATGAAAAAGGTTTGTTGAGATAGTAAATCATGCCTGTTTGTTGAAGGAAATGACTTAATAGGAAAAAAATGACTATACAAGAGAGACTGGCAAGTCTGGTGAGCTCTAATCAGTAGGTTGTTTCAGCAAGGCTGAAGCCACAGCATCCAACGCGCAAGTAGAGGGGTGGCCTCAACTAGAAACAGGGGCAATTCATCCACTCTTACAGAAAAAGGCAAACTACAGACAGACATTGGAAAATGAGGAGCTTACTTTTCATTGCTGTATGTTCTCAGAGAAATAAAAGCAACGTGATCAGCTGAGAATGAGCAGGGGAGAGGAAATTTGGGAAGTTTGAGGATCAAGGAAAATGTATAAAATAGTTGTCTAGGGGACTGAAATGACCTGGGGGAAGTAGGAAGGCAGCTGGACCACACTGAGATCCTGCCTTGTGTTGGTGATAAGTTTAAACTGTTACCCATCAGTGTGGTTGTGGATTGTTTTCCCCCAACATAGGCTGCACAGTTGCAGGGAAGAAGGGGTAGAAAGATGGGTTTAACTAGTTTTAAGGCTTGGGGCAAGAACTTCAGGAGAAAGGACCAAAGAACTGATGGTGATTATAATGGCGAATCAGAGAATGTAAGACAGTAAAATGAGGATACCATGGTGGAATGGCTGATGAGAAGGAGATTGGGAAATGGACTGGAAATCCTGGCACAGTTCAAGTGAACTTGGATCATGCCCTAGAGAGTGGAAAGATGACTTGAATTCTGCACTAGAAAGTTAATAATAGGTCTTGAGAATGTTGGGAATGAAGTCTTTTGTATCGCAAAAAAAAAAAAAAAAATTAATGAGGAAACAAATGATCTCTCAGCAAGGCAAGCTTTACTTTCTGCAGAAAGGGTGCTACTCAGTCCCTGTCCAGCCATGAGAGCACACCGAACAAAGGAGAGAGAGTTATTTGTAGCTTGACACATCTATCCTAGTGCTGTGTCCAGTTTCCATTGGCTAGAATAGGACCCCACATTTTACACTTTACCTGATTGGCTATTTGTTTAAAACTTTCTTTATTTTATTTTATTTTATTTTATTTATTTATTTTTTAAATTTATTTATTATTATTATACTTTAAGTTGTAGGGTACATGTGCATAACGTGCAGGTTTGTTACATATGTATACTTGTGCCTTGTTGGTGTGCTGCACCCATCAACTCGTCATTTACATCAGGTATAAAACTTTCTTAATCAGGTAAGGGGAATAGAACAAAGAAAGAAAAAGAAGTTGTCCAGGGATAGTTTAGGAAGCATCTCCAAATAAGGAATGGCATGCAGTATGGGCTGGGGCTTGTCTAGTTCTGTTCAGGCATGTCAGAGCAAGCCAGGACAATTGATTTGGAGCATATATTATATATATATATATATATACATACACTAATAGTGGATAGCAATCTTATAGTAAGAAATTGTGACTTTTCGTACTATAACTTTCCCATTTCTCACAAGAAGGTTCAAAACTCATTCAAAAATGCTGAGTAAATATGGTGATAAAGTCTTTCTCCTGAATCCCCAGTCAAGCACTCAGAAGAAACAAGCAAAAAAAAAAAAAAAAAAGGAAATAAACCAAAGAAAATATTGCTTCACTCCAATAAATACAATCATTACCACTGCTTTTTTGTCCCTTCATGGCTGATGTCAGTGAGTTTTAAAGTATGTAACAGCATTATGCTGCTAGAATGAAAACAAAATTTTACACTTCTCTTGATTTCCTGGTGAAAATTGCTTTCAACATTGAGCCAGCTGTAAATATTCTCATCTTTGCATTTTCAACACAGATAATTGTCCTCAGTGGATCACTAGAATTTTTTCTTATTCCTGGTGACTGAAATTTCTTAGCCATGCTAAAAGATCACTGTTTGTTCTATAGTACTTAGCAAAATTCTCTTTTTCTGTGATTATTGAATCTTGACAATGGTGGTTTCCTTTCTCTCCCTTCTTTTCCTTCTTGTTCATTTTAAGTCTCTTCTCAAATTTTATGTTTTGAAAGATAATTTCAGCATCTAAGTTTTTTCTTAGCAGGTGGGTGAAGAACCCTACAACAAATGAATAAAAATTACATACAATTACCTTTAAGATTATGAACATAAAAACTTATACAAACATGCTCACTAGTCAAATTTGGTGAGATATGGTTATTAAGTACATTGGAGTGACAGTGAGGAAATTGACCACCTCTCCTCACCACCCAAGAATAAAAATTTGAAATAAGATGGTCTTCTGAAAATTGAATTATAGTCTGTATGTAATAAATGGACTAATTAAACATATGAGTGCAGAGTTCTGAGACCTCCAATCACAGTGGGTTATGTCTCATCAGAAAGGATGAAATAATTATAGCCAAGAAAGGTGAGCTCTAATCAGTATGCTGTTTTAGGCCTAAAGAAAAGCTATGCAACAGAGTAGTATACTATAGCACCTTGAAAAAAGGAAGCAGATTCTTAGTTGTGATTCTTACCCCTTGTTGCAAAATCTGACAGCAAAATAGCAGAAACTTATCCTGAACATTGAAAGGGAACACTGAAGACAAACACACATATAAGATAAAAGAATTGAGGCGCCAAATACCTTTGTATATAGTTGCAATGGTGATCTCTTTCACCTTTTATGAAAAGTGTTTGCACTTTTGTAGCAATGAAGCAGTCAGCCGGTAAATTAAGCTTTTCCCATTTTTACAAAGGTAAACTTAGTATTATGTTTTCATAAAATATTTACATTATTTAAAAAACTCAAGATAACTTGAAATCACACAGTAGGCATTTAGATACCCATCACAATTAACATTACATTTTTTACCCCTCCTCTCCGTCACATTCTCTTTCTCATTCCCTTTCTCCTGCTCTTGCTCTCTCGCTCTTGCTCTCAGTTTCTCCCTTTCCCCTTATCTCTCACTCCTTTCTCCTTCCTCTTTCTTTCTCTAAAACTAAACTATTACATATATACCCATCCGTTCTCTTTCCCTCTGTTTCCATACTCAGAAACAGTCTCCTCCATCCTGAAGTTATTCATTGTCTCCGTGTATGTTTTCATTCAATTACTAAAAATGAGTATCTCCATAAACAATGTATCCTGTTGCTTTATGTGTTTTTAAGATATACAAAAATTATATCATATTGTATGTATCCTTTTGAAACAACACATTATTTTTGAAATATAGAGAGATATTATTTTTGAAATACATCTAGAGAGAGGAACACACTTCTATCTAATCCATTCATTTAATTGCTATAGTATAATATTCAACTTTATAAATAAGTCATCTATATTTGGTCATTCCTTTCTGAGTAGCCAGATTTGGCAATCCTACCTCTTTTGGACAGTTACACCATTTCCACATTTTTACTCTTACAAGTATTGCTCTGTGAACTTTGCACCCATGAATGAGTTCCTTGAAAGTAGACACTAGAAAGATAATTGCTCAATTTAAGTATATGAACATTTTCTTATGCTAGGTATCATAAAATTGCTCTCGAACATACTTATCATTTTTATGCTAATGGCAATAGCCAAGTGTTCCAGTTTCCCCCATGCCTTCACCAATACTTAGTAATATTATTATGATTATTAAATTTGCCATTCTGTAGGGTATTAAAGGGTACCACATTGCCATCTTACATTGCATCCCCTTAGCTGTTAGTGTGATGTCCAGCATTACTTTTACGTAAGTGATGTATTAAGCAATTCTACATAATAATTGCACAGGCTGGCATATCAGTGTATTATGGTTCAGTATGTGAGCACTAATAATGATTGCAGGTGGAAGAAAGAGAAGATTGTAGTCTTTGAACTTCAAGCTGGAACAGCAAGTCTTGGGGAAGGTTGACTAAATGAGAACCCGAAGAAAGGAATGAAAATATAGTTGTGAAGACTCCTTCAATTTCCCTAACAAACTTAAAACGTTTGCATGACAGTGTGAATGGTCTTTAATGAATTTCCTAGAAATTCTCTACTTTCATGTTGTAAAGAGAAGAATATTAGGCTTGTCTTGCATTGACTGATAAAATGAAGAATAATAATTAACCCAGCTAGTTGTGGGTGACAACAAACATAATGTTAGCTAGAGAGATACCTGAAGACAACTAGCACAAATTAGGCTTGGCACAAATTAGGCTGTTTGTGTGTATCACATCAATGCCCCTGGCTCAGCCTCAGATCCATTCTGAAAAATCTCTTCTTATTAAAGCTAGTAAAACATGTCTGTATATAAGAGTCATGGAATAGACTTCTCTTGGGTAACAATTGAAAATCCTCTCAGATTTGCCTCTTATTGCCAACACTGCTGCAGAGACCAGGTCTGTAACTTAGGTGCAATTTGACCACACCTTACATGAGGCCTGGGTGGGAGACGTCTATGTCCTGTTCAGCCAGGGCCTTGTCTTACACCAAATTGTTAGACCCCTGAGGGAACCCTCCCCTCCCTCATGAACTTGCACCTTGGAGTGCAGGGAAGTTGATGAATCATGGGACAGCCCTTGAGCAATGATGATGGGATCTAATGGATAAATTTTTCTCCCTTTCTTTCCCCAGGTGGAATAATATTCTAGGAATCAATATGATCATTAAGGTGGATAAAAGAAGGAGAATTCAGCAAAGCAGACTATAAAGGAGATGCAAATGAGAAGTTAAGAAAACCAGAAAAGGGATGAAATAATTGAGGGAGCAAATTCTTAAGGGAATGGGAGTGAGATCCAGTAAGTGAGTGGAGAGGAAGAGCCTCAGTTGAATCAGGGAACCTGCATCCATTGCACCAAGATGAATGTTAAAGCATATGAGTACAAGAGTGAGGCACCTGGTAAATATGGCAGTGGAAGGATAAGTTTCTCTTCTAATTTCTTTAATTAACTCTGATAAATTTAAAGCAATGTTATCAGCTAAGGGGTAAGGAGAGGTAAGGTGTGTTTTGAATGTTTGAAAAGAGAAGAAATGTGTAATAGTTGATGGGAAATAGAAATCCTGAGAGTAGTCAGATGACTAGGGAAAGCATTAGAATTAGTGTTGGCAAACCCTGTCTCCTTATTTTTGTCTTTCCCCATGCACTACCCAATTTAAAGCAGACTTTTCCATAATTATTACAGTCTTAAACCCTGAATTCTTTGAACACATCAGTCTACTGTAGTGTTTCTCAAAGTTTGGTCCCTGGACCAGCAACATCAATCTCACTTGCTTGTTAGAAATGAAAATCTTGGGGCCTTCCCCAGACCTGAATCAGAAGCTGTCGGGGTGGGGTTAGGCAATCTGCCTTAAGAAACCCTCCAGGTGATTCTTATGTGAATTATAGGTTGTCATCCATGGGATTACTGTGCATCCTTATCTAATTTACCTTTACACAAATTGTCCAGGCACATTTGGTTTGTAAAATTATCTTTTAAAATAAAATGCTATAAGATGAATGTAAGCTTTCATTTTAGAGTACATTAGAATCTAGAATCAGCCATTTTCTTTAAGTGATAAAGTCAAAATATTTACTAAAATACCAATTACACTACTTTTCAACCAAAGCCATTATAATTATTATGATTTGAGTTTGAGGGATTACAAAGTTTTCTATAAAATGTACAAAAAAATTCTATATGTGTTAACTGATGTGCAGTCTAATTTTTTTTAATTGCATTTTTAAGAACTGACAGCTGTTGGTTCACATTAGATTACAATATGGAAATTAATACTAGTTGCTAATGAAGCATAAGTTTGTCCAGATTTAGCATCAATGTTTTATTTTATATACTAAATATTTTTTGAGACAGAGTCTTGCTTTGTCACCCAGGTTGGAGTGCAATGGTACAAACACAGCTCACTGCAGCATCGACCTCCTGGGCTCAAGAGATCCTCCCGCCTCAGTCTCCTGAGTAGCTGGGACCACAGATATGTACCACTACACTCAGCTACTTTTTTCTATTTTTTGTTGAGATGGAATCTTGCCATGTTGCCCACGCCGATCTTGAACTCCTAGGCTCAGGCGATTCCTCCACCTGTCTCCCAAAGTGTTGGGATTATCGGTATGAGCCACCATGCCTGGCCAAAGTGTTGATATTTTAGGCTGGAATTGAAATGAATTTATAAAACATAATAATATTGAATATTTTATTTCATCATTTGACTTTTTGATAAACTAAACTACTAATCACTTTATATGCTTTCCAATGCCATTGATACGACTACAAACAGAAAACTATTTTGAATAACTAGACGGATTCTAAAAACAATAAAAAGAACCATAATGAAGATAGGATTTTTTTTATCACCATCGAAATGCATGTTAAAAAGAAATCTTTATTTCAATGACTCAATTTAAAGAGGTAATAAAGGTCTAATTGTACAGCTCTATTATTGGTAGTTATTGATGAGCAGTACAAAACTTATAACTCTAAAATGCTTCTTTTATTAGTCTCAGAAAAGCAGCTTAAATGTGGGAGTTGTTTGGATGCTACAGAGATTATCTTGATAGAGCACACAAAATTCTAGGCTGGGTACGGTGGCACACACCCGTAATCCCAGCACTTTCGGAGGCCAAGGTGGGAGGATCACTTGATCCGGGGAGTTCTAGACCAGACTGGGCAAAATGGCGAAACTCTGTCTCTACAAAAAAAATACAAAAATTAACCCGACTTGGTGGCATGCACTTGTAGTACCAGGCTGAGGTTGGGGGATTACCTAAGCCCTAGAAGCAGAGGTTGCAGTGAGCTGAAATCCTACCCACTGCACTCCAGTCTGGGTGACAGAGAGAGAGACCATGCCTCAAAAAAAAAAAAAAAAAAAAAAAAAAAAAAAAATTCTACAAGAGCATCTCTCACAGTATACTAAAATGAAATGAAAGCTTGATTTGGTCAGTAATGAAAAAAATAGTGCTTGAGATTACAAGGTCATCAGTGATTTCTAGCTTCTTAACATTTTGGGCTTGCTGCAATCTAGTCTGTTTCTCTCAGTGTCTGACGTCCACCCAGGAATTATTCTTGCCACACATGTTAGAGAAACCATCAACTTAAACATATGTTAAATATTAATTTCTGTAAAATGAACAAAAGAGGCATGATTTTCGTCTTCTTGTAGTAAAATTAATGTGAGGAGTTTCCACTGCATTTTTTTCTGGGTTTTGTTTTACATTGTTCCTGTGTTCCCATCCTTTTCTTTGTCTTTGTCCATTTGATTCAATGACATTTGAATTTAAAATAAAGTTTTACCAGGATGGCATGACATGATAGTTGAAATTTGCTATTAAATACTCCAGTGATGGGCATAGGGGAGGAATCAGAGGATATAAATGAAATAAGATTTGACATTTATTGATAACTTGTGAACCTGGATTGATGGATGCATGGAAGTTTGTTACTCATCTATTATTATTGAATATGTTTTAAAATTTTACAATGAAAAATTTAAAACAAAGCTTAATTACAATTAATTTTGTTTGGATATCAAGAATTTTATTGCAGTCCTTGAAGTAATTGGAGGCATGCTGGAGTGTTGAAAAACAAAGATTCAGAATTAATATTGAAGATTATGAAACAAATTTCCACAGCTAAGAATTTTTTTAAAAATCTAGTAGTGAGTAGATAGCATAATAATCTTCCTAGAGATTGATAGAAAAATAGCACCAATTTTCTCATCACTTTCAATTTGTGATAATTACGAATAATTCCAAAGTCTCTCCAGGGTGTTTTTGGAGTGATTTGATATCTTAAATGAACCCAGCTTCAAGTACAGCCTGTTACTATGGGCAACAATTTAGATCTAGCCTGGGTTTTTGCCTTCTGCAAAGGTACTGCATCAGACCAGGGGTGACTGGGTATAAAAATGGTCTAATAAGACAAAGTTAAATTTTTGAGAGAGAAATATACCAATGAGATCAACAACTGAATTAAATCACAGAGCTTTCATAGACATCTTATCAAAGCACGACACATACAAACTTTAGAGTCATCAGGCCTGTGTTTGAATTCCTTGTCTACTTCTTACTTGCTGTGTCTCCAGGGATAACTTACTTTCCCTCCCATCTCTTGTTGCTTTTGTTTGTTTCTTTTTTCTGTTTTTACAGTTTAAAACTGGAATGATAATACATATCTCCAAGAGATGTTGTAAAGATTGAAAAAGATTTACAGATGTAACATTTCCGGGACATATTGAACATATAGCAGATAGCAATAATTTATTCTAACATGAACTATATGCCACTGTACTTGAAAAAACTAAGTTCTAAGGAGCTAAGTTCTGATTCTAAGACATCACTGGATGCAGGTGATAGGAAAGTTCTAGGCACTGCTCTAGATGCTGAAGATATCCCAGTACCTAAAAACATAAAATTCTGCCATAGAGCTCCTATTCTAGAAGACAAAGACAAATAATCGATGTTTCCTAAATAAGTGGGTATCTCAAGACCCTGTAAGTGGGCCCAAAACTTTTCCCAGAAAGTAGATTGAGACCTCTTCAAGACCCAACTTTCTGCACTATTATGAAAGAATTAAGTTTTGTCTCGAAGATTGTTTCACAAAAGATTTCTCCAAATTCCTAACTCTACTATTTAATTTCGAGCAGAATGTCTACTTGTTTAATCAGCTAAGATAATTTACCCTCAGGTATCTATATAAATAAGTAAACCTTTCAACTACTACCTTCTTTAGTGTAATTTGTCTAGGTGCCAAAGGTTCTGCTAAATGAAAATTAAAATTTGTCACTAAACGAAATGCATGAAATCAGACAAATGTGAGAAGGTTAAAATAAACTTTCCTATTTAACTTAAAGGTGGTAACCATTTGAAACCAAAATTTACCTAGTCACCAATGAATTTAAATATTATAATTGTTAAAACATTATATTTAATTACCATTATACATTAATGTATGTATAGTGGGCATTGTTTTATACACTGAACATGTATTAACTCTCTTAATCCCCACAAAGTCCTATGAAGCATATACTCCAACTATTGCAATTTTATAGATGAGGAAACCGAGGCACTGATGGGGTTAAATTATGCACTCAAGCTAAGTAAATATAAGTATTAAAGTTGTAGCCTATAGTTTGTGCTCATAATCACTACCCTACGTGTTGTAAATATTTTTAAATTTTCTGTGTACTGTGATGTTTTGACAACTTAAAAAAAATCCTTTCGGGCAAAGAGATTGCTCTCAGATCTAGACAATTTTTAAAGATAACAAAGAACCTAGTCAGAACCATCTCTTTGATATGCGTGCAAACCAATTCTGAACTATACTTTCTTTATCTGGCCTTTACACCCCAGGAGGCAATATTTTCTCTGCCTTAAGAATCCCAGGGCTAGATGCCAGGCAAGCAGCGACCACCTCTATCATCCAAAGCACACCAAAATTATTCAAACCAGCTAATCCCAAACTGTTTGCCTGACCTTGCCTTGCCTTCCCCAGGAAACTTCCATACCAGTAGTGGTCTAACCCTTCCCCTTGCTTCTGTCCTCTGACCACCCTTGTGTCTTTCCTATGTAGCCCCACATGACATGCCTTCCTTCTGTGGGTATAATAACCTTTGTTTTCCTGAGCCTCTCCTTCTGCCTCTTCTTGTGGCCACACTGATTATCTCATAAAAGAATAGAAACCATATTATGTGTCCTTCCAGAAGATAAACAAATCGATTTCAACTGGTATATCTATAAATCACAAAGAAAGTATGTTTTAATTTTAATGTGATTTTAAAAAAAGATGTTGAAATTGTCTTCCGTGATGATGGCCCCTCAATAAGAGGTTGTTTTAGATGCATTCTTAAAGCACTTATTTCAGTGGTTTAGTAAACTGCTTCAAATTTAGTATTTGCTTTATTTAATTAGAGTTTATTTTGTAAGTTGAGTATGGCAATCTAACCTAGAGAAACTTTCTTTCTCATTCAGAAAAGAATAAAAATTTTATTGAACATGTATTGTATGGTCACACCACATTACCTTATCTTATTTAATCCATAAGACAGTAGTAACAATCAGCAGAATTTCCTGTTTTTTGTAGAAGAAGAAACTGAGAACCAGGAATATGACCTAATTTGCTCACACTGCTTGGTGGAGCTCTCTGAACTTCTGATTCTGAGTGCTGCCCAATTCATGAATTGTTGTTTGCTCAAATAAACTGCTGAATTTAATTTGTCTGATTAAAGATTCATTTAATTAGTTTTCTATTAACAACAAGAATGTATGGAATATGTTAGGATGTGCAAAACAAGAACAATATTTAATTGATTAAGCTCTATTTCATTACTATCTTCCCTCTTTATCTCCCTCTCTTCCTTTCTTTCTTCCATCAATATTAGTTAAGCATCTACTCAGTAGCAGACACTTACAAATCTCTGGAAATTCTGAGGTAGTTAAATCTCATCATATCTTGTGCTTGTATCTGTACTTCTCTTCCTTCCTGCTAGAACGTGAACTTCAGGAAGGCAGGGTTCTTTGTTTTGTTCACAGATGATCATTGGTGATGCCTTTATACTATGCTTTAGTGACTTATTTCTTAAATAAGTGCTATAAACTAACTTCTGCGTTAGTCTCTGTTTCTGGCAATATTGAGGGTGGTTAAACATCACATCAATAGCTTCAGGGTACCCAATAGTATTCAGAGACAAGAGTCCTTTCCCATGACTGCCTTGCACAGAGTGAAAAATTCCTGGCTATTTATCTCTTTTCCTTCCTCTTCAGGACTTTTGCACAGAATCAACATTTTTTCATTAGTAAATGATTCTTAATATTTTGAGGGTCATTAATCATCTGATTAAAATTTTGGATCATCTTCCCCAGAAAATGCACATACCCATATAACATGCACACAAATTTGGCAATTGATTTCAGGGGTTCCATTGAACCCCCAAAGCCTCTGGACCATGGAACCAAGGTTTAGAAGTCCTAGTTTAAAAATGTAGCATATAATAAATAGAGAGATAAAGACATCAGAGTTTTATGCACACGTGCAAATATATACACATGCCAGAAATCTACTGTATGTTATTTACTTTCATCTCATTTTACCAAACTTCTCCTTTTTCTTAAAAGAACTAGGTTTTCTCCTTGAAGAAAGTAAAAGCACTCAATTTGTATTTCAACTTAGATATCTAAACATGTTAGAAACATAACTGTTAATATTTACTGTTAAAATTTGCGTTCACAGCTGCTCTGATTGATGTGAGATTTATTTCTCATTGTCAATGTATGAAAGTGATATGGGATAAAGAGCTGTTTTCTGTTGTGCTGAACTCATTTAGCTTGAAGCTGTTTCCTTCAAAACTCCTTTGTCAGATACCTGTAAATAAATGCTGCAGGTATGCTTCTAGACTGATACTGCATCTGACACCCTGATAATAACAATAGTAACAACAACATAGTTACAACATGATAGGGCACTCCTGTTTGTCAAAGTGCCCTAATGTTTCCATGGTGACTTTTTCCCTTCTTCCCATGTTCAACCTTCCTAACTCAGTAATGGTAAAATGAAATGCTTTGATTTATTAATGACATTCTCCTTTTCCTTATTTGTTCTATTGTCTTTATACCTTTTCTCTGTTATTCTCTGTCTTTCCATTTCCCCATCTCATTCTCACATATCTCTTTTCCAACTTTAATGTGTATTTCCCTCACTTCTCAGCCTCAAATGTTATTTCTTTTGTGCCTTTTTCAAAACAGCAAGACTTTTTCTGATATTATATGTATATATTCTGAAGATATATATATATAAAATATGTATATATTCTGAACATATATATATATGTTTTTTCAGTAGATTTCCAATCATCCTAAAACCAGTTTAACTGGTAAGGTGACACCTCATTCATGAAGTCAGTTGTCATAGTGCCAGGACAACCTCAAATATGATCAAACTCAAATCCCTTTTCATGGAACACTACCCATGTTGTCATGACAACCTGTAAGACTTAGTTTAAGCGTCATTCCTACATGGAAGATCTTAAAGTACTTGGTTAAAATCAGGAAAAATTGATAAGTTTCTGTAGATTTTCACACTTCAAATGAACTTCAAGCTTCCAAACTAAAAGTAACCAAACATGATAGCAATCTAAAGCATGAGCATTTTATCATCCTACTGAAAAAAATTGCTTGGTTGATAGATAAGATATATGGCAATGGAAATTGACTTACTAGTGATATTTTAAAAGCTACCTGGTAACTTGTGAATTGTTTTTACCTGACTAATATTTTAAATCTAGATGAATAATGATGAGATCTATGTAACTATGGAGATAGTAGTAAATTCTGAATTGGTGGGATTTATTTATTAAGTAAATCCAATAATCCTTCAAATAGTAATACATGATGTATATTAAATGTTAAACAAAAGAAGTTTTTGATTAGCGTAAAATTTTATATATTTTGAAAATTTATTTATTTTTGTACATCAATGAGCTCTTTAGTGGTGACTTCTGAGATTTTGGTGCACCCATCACCCAAGCAGTGTACACTGTACCCAATGTGTAGTCTTTTGTCCTTTCCCCTACTCCCACCATTTCCATGAGTCCCCAAAGTCCATTGTATCATTCTTATGCCTTTGCATCCTCATAGCTTAGCTCCCACTTATGAGTAAGAACATAAGATATTTGAATTTCCATTCCTAAGTTATTTCACTTAGAATAATGGTTTCCAATTCCATCCAGATTACTGTCAATGCCATTATTTCTTTTTTAATGTCTGAATAGTATTCCATGGTGTATATATATGGTATATATAATGGTGTGTGTATATATATATATACACACACACACACCATTTTCTTTCTCCACTCATTGACTGACAGACATTTGGGCTGGTTCCACGTTTTTGCAATTGTGAATTGTGCTGCTATAAACATGCGTTTGCAAGTATCATATTCATTTAATAACTTCTTTTCCTCTGGGTAGATACCCAGGAGTGGGACTGCTGGATCAAATGGTAGACCTACTTCTGGTTCTTTACAGAATCTCTACACTGTTCTCCATAGTGACTGTACTAGTTTACATTTCCACCAACAGTGTAAAAGTCTTCCCTTTTCACCACATCCATCCCAACATCTATTTTTTTTTTATTATGGCCATTTTTGCAGGAGGCAGGTGATATCACATTGTGGTTTTGATTTGCATTTCCCCTACCATTAGTGATACTGAGCATTTTTTCATATGTTTGTTGGCCATTTGTTTATCTTCTTTTGAGAATTGTCTATTCATGTCTTTAGTCCACTTTTTGATGGGATTGTGTTTTTCTCTTGCTGATTGGTTTGAGTTCCTTGTAGATTCTAGATATTAGTCCTTTGTCAGAGGTATTTATTGCTAAGGTTTTTTCCCACTCTGAGGGTTGTCTGCTGATTATTTCTTTTGTTGTGTGAAGCTTTTTAGTTTAATCAAGTTCCAACTATTTATCTTTGGTTTTGTTACATTTGCTTTTGGGTTCCTGGTCATGAAGTCTTTGCCTAAGCCAATCTCTAGAAGAGTTTTTCCAATGTCACCTTCTAGAATTTTTATGGTTTCACTTGTTAGATTTAAGTCTTTGATCCATCTTGAGTTGATTTTTGTATAAGGTGAGAGATGAGGATCCAGTTTCATTCTTCAACATTGGCTTGTCAAGTATCCCAGCACCATTTGTTGAATAGGGTGTCCTTTCCCCACTTTAAGTTTTTGTATGCTTTGTCAATGATCATTTGACTGTAAGTATTTGGCTTTATTTCTGGGTTCTCTATTCTGTTCATTTGTCTATATGCTATTTTTATACCAGTACCATGCTGTTTGGGTGAATATGGCCTTATAGTATAATTGGAAGCACTGGTTTTGTGTTGTTTGACTTCCAGCCAGGAGATGGCTCTTTCAAGAGCACATCAGCTACAGTAGTATAGGGAGGATACAAGCTTGCCCTAGGGTCAAGCTGTGGGTGAGGCCATAAAGCTCCCAAGAGATTATGTCCTTTGTCTTCAGCTACCAGGGCAGGTAGAGAAAGACCCAGATTTGATCTTTCTACTTAGTCTTGCTTTGGCTATGTGGGCTCTTTTTTTATTCCATTTGAATTTCAGAATTTTGTCTAGTTCTGTGAATAATGATGGTGGTATTTTGATGAGAATTGCAATGAATTTGTAGATTGCTTTTGGGAGTATGGTCATTTTCACAATATTGATTCTACATGGGATGTGTTTCCATTTGTTTGTGTCATCTATGATTTCTTTCAGTAGGGCTTTCTAGTTTTCCCGGTAGAGGTCTTTCATCTCCTTAGTTAGGTATATTCCCAAGTATTTTATTTTTTTGTTTTTGCAGCTACTGTTAAAGGGGTTGAGTGTTCTTGATTTGATTCTCAGCTTGGTCGCTGTTAGTGTACAGCAGATCTACTGATTTCTGTACATTAATTTTGTATCGTGAAACTTTGCTGAATTCATTTACCAGTTCTAGGAGCTTTTTGGATGAATCTTTAGCATTTTCTATGATTATGTCATCAGCAAATTGTGACAGTTTGACTTCCTCTTTACCAATTTGGATGCCCTTTATTTGCTTCTCTGGTCTGATTGCTCTGGCTAGGACTTCCAGCACTATGTTGAATAGAAGTGGTAAAAGTGGGCATCCTTATCTTGTTCCAGTTCTCAGGGGGAATGCTTTCAACTTTTCCCCATTCAGTATAATGTTGGCTGTGAGTTTGTCATAGATGGCTTTTTATTACCTTAAGGTATGTCCCTTCTGTGCCGATTTTTCTGGGGTGTTTAATCATAAAGAAATGCTGGATTTTGTCAAATACTTGGTTTTCATCTATTGAGATGATCATGTGGTTTTTGTTTTTAATTCTGTTTATGTGGTGTCTCACATTCATTGACTTGTGTATGTTAAATCATCCCTGCATCCCTGGCATGAAATCCACTTGATTATTGTGGCTTATCTTTTTTTAAAATTATTTTACTTCAAGTTCTAGGGTACATGTGCACAATGTGCAGGTTTGTTACATATGTATACATGTGCCATGTTGGTGTGCATCATTCTGAGCAAACTATGGCGTGGCTTATCTTTTTGATATGCTGTTGGATTCAGTTAGCTAGTATTTTGTTGAGGATTTTTGCATCTATGTTCATCAGAAATATTGGTGTGCAGTTTTCTTTTATCATTATGTCCTTTCTTCGTTTTGGTATTAGGGTGATACTGGCTTCACAGAATGATTTAGAGAGGATTCCCTCTTTCTCTATCTTTTGGAATAGTGTCAATAGAAATGGTACCAATTCTTCTTAGAATGTCTGATACAATTCAGCAGTGAATCTGTCTGGCCCTGGATTTTTTGTTGTTATTTTTGTCAACCTTTTAATTATCATTTTATTCTGGCACTCAAGAGCTGCTGTTCAGATTCCTTTGTCCCTTGGGGTGCTCCCTTGATTTGGTGCTCTCCCCATTCCCCAAGGCATGATGGGGCTTCCTGAGAGCCAGACTGCAGTGATTGTTATTTCTCTTCTGGATCTAGCCACCCAGGAGAGCTACTGGGATCTGGGCTGGTACTGGGGAGTGTCTACAAAGAGTCCGGTGATGTGATTGGTCTTCAGATCTCTCAGCCATGAATACCAGAACCTGCTCTGGTGGAGGTAGCAGGGGAGTATTGTGGACTCTGTGAGGGTCCTTGATTGTACTGTTAAGTGCACTGGTTTTGTGTTGTTTGACTTCCAGCCAGGAGATGGCACTTTCAAGAGCACATCAGCTACAGTAGTATAGGGAGGATACAAGCTTGCCCTAGGGTCAAGCTGTGGGTGAGGCCATAGAGCTCCCAAGAGATTATGTCCTTTGTCTTCAGCTACCAGGGCAGGTAGAGAAAGACCCCCAGGTGGGGGCAGGGTTCAGCATGTCTGAGCCCAGGCTCTCCTTGAGCAAGACTTGTTGTGGCTGCTGTAGGGGATGGGGATGTGGTTCCCAGGCCAATGGAGTTATTTCCCAAGGGAATGATGGCTGTCTCTGCCACATCACACATGTCACTAGGAAGTGGGGGAAAGCTGGCAGCCACAGGCCTCACCCAGCTGCCACACAGCCCACAGCCCAAAAGGCCAGTCTCACTTCTACCATGCTCCCTCAGCAGCACCAAGTTTATTTCCAGGCAGCCAGTGAGCAGGGCTGAGAACTTGCCCCCAGCTACCAGCCTCCTAGCTGAGAAAGCAAGTGGACTCACAGTTCCTTGGCTGTCTGCGTTGTAGCCTGCGTTGGCAGTCCACCTCCTTCAAAGGGTCTGTGGATTCTCTCAGCTTTCCTGGTATGTTCCTGCAGTAGTTCTTGGAGCAAAAGTTCACAATGTGAGTCTCCACACGCTGCTGTGTCCACAGCTCCAAGTGGGAGCTGCAAGTTAGTTGTGGCTCCTATAGGCCTTTTTCTTTGTCATTTTATTGCTTCTTTACTTCTTGTGTATTTGTTTTTTAAAAAGTTTCAGTGATGTATTGATTCAGAAAGCTTTACGTGCCCAATTTTGTGATGTGAAAATCTTCTCTTTTCACTTTATTCATTTCTCTATAGCTACTATTTACACTGAATACTGAATTGCTTGCTGACAAAGCAAAAACTGTATTTTTTCTCTTAAAATCAATTTATTAATTTCTTTATCATCTTTAGAATCTATTATATGTAATGAATTTTTTACAAATAATTCTGGTATGACTTTTGATTATTACCCTCCTTTTTTCCTGTTTTACAAATCTCAACTCAATCCCATTTCTGATCCATGGCATCATTTATTTGCCACTAATATGGAAGAATTGTGAGTCAAATAATATCCAATATATTCTCTAATAGCAAGCCCAACCTTGTGTTCCCAGGATCCCAATTACATAAATTTGGAGCAAAGCTATGAGACACTTCCTGGATTAGCTTCAGAGTGTCCGAAAACATACCTGAAATTGTGTGCAAAATCTGAACTGTATGTTCATATATGCATTTTTACTGGGAGAAGAGCTCATAATTTGCATCACAAAGAAGGTATTTCCAAAAATGATCAAGAACCACCACTTTAGGGCACAATGTGGCATTGCAGAGCATTCATAATGAGGTGGAAAAAGCTGATTTTGAGTCAGAAGAGCTGATTTTATATTCCAAGTTGTCACCTAATAAAACACATATGAGAAATATATAGAAATTATGTACCCTACTGAAAATTTTGAATATGCAATTGATTGATAATACTGGAAAACAGTGAAGTCCTATTACAGGAAATTAAAAACTAAATGCAGGCAAAATCATTAATGGCAATTCAATTTAGGGTTTATCATTGATATAAATTAATTTCCACATAATATTCCTATAAGAACTGACAAGGAAGATGTTTTTAAAAGGAAGTATTGTTTCCAAATGGCAGAAATAGAAAGAAAACGAACATAAGATCTAGAAAGAAATGAATCACATAATATAGTTTGTGTTATAGATATTTGGATAAGTTATTACCTCTAGGTTATAAATTCCTTGAAATGGAAAACTTTAACAAACATCTTTTACTACAATACGTGACTAACATTGATTGTATTTAGAAGGTTATCAAAAAATCAATGGACATGCTGTATTTCCTATGTGATCTTGAAAATCAAATTAGGTGTTGTCTCCGTACACATGAACAAATTCTCCTGTGTGTGAAAACAACTTCTATTTAGAAAACGAGTTTTAGGTAGAGAAAATAAAAACAGCCGAAAACTTTGTAATGAACTACTTCAGGAGTATTTTAAACAGGAATCAAACCAAAGGAAATACCATCCCCTAAATTCAGTGCGGGGGAGTTCTCTGTGGATAACTTAAGCATGGAAGAAGCAATAGATTTGCTAAAGGAAAAAAAGGTATGAGTAAGACAGTGATAAATCAAGATGGAAGCCAAGTAAACGTAATATAAATACATTTACAAATACAAAATAAATACTCTTCTAAAATTGTATTTATTAGAGGATTAAGCTAATGTTTATGCACTTAATCTAACACTGAATGTAGAAATCTACCCAAATAAGTTAGTTTGGCAGTAGACTTTTTCCCCTTGTCTCAAGTGGCATGGATTCCAGTCAACTATCTCCAAGCATGTAGGGGTTTCAAGCACAGGCAAATGATTAAAATTACTTGAGGCTTGGTGATGGGAGTCGAAGGGGACTCTCTGAATACTGTTCACACCATTTGCTGTAAGAATTTGTCTCTAACAGGTACTTGATGGCTTCTACATATAGTACTGTGTTAGAGACTGGTGATATAAACAGTTGTCAGCTGTGTCACAAAAACCAGCATGACCCAGAGTTAGGAAGCAATGAGAACACAATTTACTAAATAGGGTTAAGCAAGATATTGGCCTTGTGGCAGCCAGCACATATTGGGTGGTTGACTCAGGAACTGAGTCAGACTAAATTAGTTCTCAGTCTGAAGAGGAGGAAAACTGAGAAAAAACATGGTAATGTTGCCAGAGTGTTCCAGCTCAGGCGTGACAATTCAAGTTAGATAGATAGATAAATCTGGCTAAGATAGATAAATACTTGCTTGATCAAGTGGACTGCTTTAGAAAGTGAGAAAATCACAGCAGAGCAGACCAAGGAATAAGAGCAGAAGGCAGCTGTTCAGTAACCAGGGCAAGAGAAGGTAGGTTTCTGTATTAAAGCTTGAGGTTAACTAACATTCCATGCAGTGTTTTTGAAGAGGAATAATGATACCCAATAAAAGCCTCCTTTGTCTTAAAGGAACCACTTCATAAAGGTGAGTGGGGCTTTTATTCAAATTTCTAACTGTCACAGCCCTTGCTGTCATGAAACTAGTTTTAGAGACAAGATACACACACAAAAGTCCAAATAAAAAAATGTTACTGTGTTTGTACTGCATATAAGCTATTGGGCTAAACCTTGTAGAGGATGCAACGATGAGACTAACATAGTAGCAGCCCTTCAGGATTTTACAGTCTAATAAAAGGATAAGTATGAAGACTAAGTTCGCAGTTTTAAAGGATAAGTGGAAGGTGAGTGGAAGTAAGTGTGAGGTCAGGTCTAAAATGACAGAATTGTGAACTGCTAGGGAACTGTGGTAGCACTTAAATCACACTGGCAAACAGTACTTAAATACAGGATTAATCATCTCAAGCAAATATTTCCTTCTGGGAAATAAAATTCCTGCCAATAACAGGATCTAAAAAGATCACCCATTTAGTTAAGTGGTAGGAAAACCAGTGTTGTTGACATATCACTATAGCCACACCTGCACCCCCCAAAGCCCCCCCAAAAAAGACACCTAGGTAGAAAGTGTGAGTGCACTTGTGTATATATGTGCATAGTCCTAAAAACCGACAGTTTTTCTTAATTACCTCTATTCCTAGTCTCATTATTCAAAAGAGGTTTTTTAACCTCTAATTTTAAAAGAATATGTAATTTGTTATATATTTGCTTCCAATTACTTTTATTTCTTTTTTCTGGAGTGGAAAAAAACTAAGTTCAATATTCACAGATTAGTATTATTCCTAACCGTTCTTCTCTTTCACCAAAATTCTTAAATAAGTGGCATATAAAAAAATGCCAAGTAAACTCAAATAGGTCATTTACACATTAAAAAATTGTGTATAAATAAATTATAAATTCTAAACATAAATTGTACTTTCCCACTTGTTTAGACTGCACTAGTTAACATATACTACTAAACATAGTGACAACTTGGTAAATGTGATATTTTTAAAATTTCCAATTAACTTATTCTGAAGTATGTCCTAAAGGAATTGATTTTACCATAGAATCTCAAGAGACTTTGAGTTCAGTTGTTCAAAAAAAAAAAAAATACTTTCTGATGAATCAGAAATGATGAGTGTGGTAATAAAGAATTATGAAAATTTGAAAGAAAGCAAAATTATTTTAGAATACTTAATTATATGCCTAAAATATTCAAAAACTCAACTGAAAAACTGTGGATTAGATAAAAAAGAAGAGGAGTTACAAACCATGCTAACCACACTGACTGGGAAGTTCAAGAATTGTCAAGTGAGCCCGTGTGGCTCTCAGTGGAGGACAAACACCATGCTCATGAGTCTTCACGCAGTCAGTTCATCAACCCTTTGCATGGTCAGTATCTTGGTACATTTTTCACTGGTATAACAAAACATTAGGTTGGCGCAAAAGCAATTGAGGTCTTGGCATTACTTTCAATGGCAAAAACTGCAATTCCTTTTGCACCAACCTAATACCTACGAATGGGTAATTTATAAAAGACAGAAACTTATTTCTCATAATATTGGCGGTTACGAAGTTCAATATCAAGGCTCTGGCAGGTTTGGTTGTCAGGTAAGGGCTGCTTTCTGCTTCCAAGATGGTGCCTTGTTGTTGCATTCTCAGGAGGGAAGAAATGCTGTGTCCTCGCATGGAAGAAGGTGGAAAGTGCAAGCTAATGGTGAAGCCTCTTTTATAATGGCCTTAATCCCAGTCATGAGGATGAGGAGCCCTAATAACCTAATCACCTCGTAAAGGTCTCACCTCTTTATACCATCACATTGGCCATTAAGTTTCAACATTTAAATTTTGAAGGGGGTATATTCAAACCATAGCAGTCAGGTTGACTATTTTAGTTTTTAAATTACTTTATTCTTGGCCATATATTATTTATTTTATACCCATGATGAACTATTGATCAAAAACAGGAGGCATGGATGTTAAAAGATAACCACTTTAGGATAACTGTAGAAAAGTTGACATTTTCCCAAATTTACTCGAGGATTCATTCATTTATTCAACAAATATACAATAAATGACTACTATATATCAGGCACTATGCTAAATATTTGGTCTAAAATGAACAAAACAGACAGGATTCCTAATCTCATGGATTTTAGAATCTAGTTGGTGAGATAATAACTCAATATACAAATAAACATATAATTATAAACTCTATGATCCCTATGAGGAAAATGATTAAGAGAAAATAAGAGCAAAATTTAAATCAGGATTCATCTCTGGAAAAATAAATATTTAACATGAGATTAGAGTAATTAAAAATTATGAAGCATTCCAGGAAAAGAAATGAAAAATAGTTTGGTGCCATTGGGAATCAGAACAATATCATTGTGTCTAGTACTTGGCATCCAGAGGAAACTTGCATTTTGAGAGGTGGGCAGTGACAGACCATTGTTGTACCTGGTAAGAAATTAGACTTTTATTCTACTTGCAGTTGGAGCTACTGAACAGTGGAATAAAATGGTTTACACTTTCAATGATTATCATGACTTCTATGTGAAAATGTCAATAAGGTGACAAAGATGGAAGAAAGAACAGCAGGAGGCTATGGCTATAATCCAGAAAAAAATTTACCTTGGCAATTGCTCTAAGAAAGTTTACAAACTGACTTGGACTATGGTGGGGGCAGTGGTAATGGAGAGAACTGCATGTGATTGAGAAAGTTTTGGCAGTGAACTGGATACAATTAAGATTTGCTCATAAATTGGATATACAAAAAACGATAAATAAAAAGGTAATTTTTTTGTAGGCCTAATACTTGGGATAACCTTTGGCACAAAATAGATACTCAATAAATATTTTTTGGATAAATGAATGAAATTATTGTCCCATATAGCTAAATTAATGCAGGTATCATTCACTAAGAAAAGGAAAACTGGAGGCGTTACATTTTGGCAAACATTCAGTTTGATATGCCTGTTAGAACTCAGAGTAGACCATTAGAAATAAATCTGGAGCTCAGAAAAGAGGCCAGAATCTAAAATATGAGTTCATGAGTTACAGACATAGAGATGGTATCTAAAGCCATTGAGCACACAGAATGAGAAGAAAAGAGGTCTCCAGGCTGAGGCATGAGAAGACATAATACTTTAGGTACAGGTAAAAAAGAGGAATTAATAAAGAAGACTGATAAAGAGTACCCAGGGAGGAAGTTGACATCTGAGACAGTGCGACATCAAGGACACTAACATAAAGAGTGCTTTAAAAAGACAGTCAACAGTGAAAAATCTTAAATTCATTAGGTTTATAACACTGAGATCATTGGTGACCTTCGGCAGAGCAAGGTTTATAGAAAAACAGAGACTGATAATAAAATGGACATGGATTGAATGAATAGTGAAGGAAGGGTAAGGAAGTAAAAACTATATATATGGATAACACAATTAGAAGTTGAAGTTATCTGATTGAAATTCTTGCCTTGCCTATATAAATGTTTTTAAAACTCTAGAAATTAAATGTTAATAAGAGACACCGGCCGGGTGCGGTTGCTCACACCTGTAATCCCAGCACCTTGGGAGGCCAAGGAGGGCAGATTACTTGAGTTGGAGACCAGCCTGGCCAACATGGTGAAAACCTGTCTCTACTAAAAATACAAGAATTAGCCAGGCATGGTGGCACGTGCCTGTAATACCAGCTACTCGGGAGGCTGAGGCAGGAAGGCAGGATAATAACTTAAACCCCACAGGCAGAGGTTGCAGTGAGCCGAGATGGCACCATTGCACTCCAGCCTGGGTGACAGAGCAAGACTCCGTCTCAAAAAAGAAAAAAAAAAAAAAAAAACTTACTAAGAGACAGTATAAGAATGATTATGTGTAGCTTTTCATCTATTGGGAAGAAAGGTTATTCACATCTAAAAACCATTCTTATTTCATTATTTAAGTACAAAGTTCAGAAAAACATTAAAATATATTTATTTTCTAAAAAATTTTTAAAAAAATCAAATCACAAATGCTATTTTTGTCTATTTTTGATGCTGTATCATGTTGAAAACAATAAAATCCTTAGGAGATGGAGGAACAAACATAGAATGACTGTATAGAGCAATGCCAGCCACTTGGCTGCTTGGGAGAGCTTGTCTTACTTAGATCATCACACACTGAGAAATAAACTTACTGAATATTTGAGATTTTGCTATAGTAGCTTAAACGACTGCAACTGACATACTGAGGTAAGAATAAAATATTTCTCATTTAACCATTTGCTCATAATTAAAATAGAAAAATAATGAAATAATTTCAAAATTCTACAGGGAGTTTACAAGATTTATATTATCATGAAATAGTTCAAAAGAGGGTTGGGAAATCTAACTCTGGAGGAAATGCCACAAATTTCCACTGCTGGGGTTTTTGAGGATGCTCTGGTTCCTATCTTTTCTTCTAGCTCTCCTTTTCCTCAATTATATCCCCTATTTTTTTTTCTCATAAACTAGCTCAAGTTGGTTACTTATACCCACCCCTCAAGAAATTAAACCAATGTGTCTTGTTTCTAAAAGCAGTCAAAAAAAAAAAAAAAAAAAAAAACACACATGGAAAGCCAGCATATTTAAAATAGTAGTCTTTGGAAAATAAAAAGAAGCCTAACATACTGAGTAAAGTGACAGCATTTGAGTTAATTTTAAATTTTTTCACACATGACCATACCAAATGAAAAGCATGAGAAATTGACCAGGGACTGAGGTGACACTGAGAATGAATTGGTTCGGTAAAGATGGTAAATTCATATTCCACTTCCCTCAATAGAGTTAACTTGCATACCAACTTTTTTATACACACCACCTCTAGTTTAAATTTTAATTGAAATGGAAAGAAACATTTTAAATCTGAACTGTCTCCTCTTACTCTTATTTTGTGGCATTTTGGTCAAAGTAAAGGCATATCTATAAATAAGAATGGACAAAATAGAATAACATTTTTTTGTGAGTTCCTTCTATTATAGCAAAAAAAGGGGGGGTTACGAGTAACTGAATCAAAAGTGTTTCTTGTGTAGTTTTAGAACAGAATAAAAATTGATAGAGTGGCTGAAAAATTAACCACTGTGTTATATTATGCCCGAATGCAAACACACACACACACACTCTCTCTCTCTCTCTCTCTCTCTCTCTCTCTCTCTCTCTCTCCCCCCCTCTCTCTCTCCTTTACTCTTTTTTTTTTGTTTTGTTTTTGTTTTTTTTTTTTTTGAGCAGCAGCAAGACTTATTGCAAAGAGCAAAAGAACAAAGCTTCCACAGTGTGGAAGCGGGTTGCCTCCTATATTCAATTCAAAAGATTAGGTTGCTGGAACATAGAAGGTAGGAGTGGTACTTTGTCAAGATCAGACCAGACTTGGAAAATGTTGCCCAATTCTGGAAAACAAAATTTTGGCAGATATTGACAAAATACACATGGATGAGGAAGGGCTATGTTATATAATTGATACCCAACAGGTATCATTTAGCCTAGAAATGGCATTAAAAACTACCCTCAAACCTTTGAGAGGCCATCACGTGAAGGTTGCCCATCTTCTCCTGCCCACAGCCAAGTGTGCAGGGTGGTGAAGCTAGAGTATACTATTAGGGCCCTTGGATCCTGGAAACAGTCACCTTCAGATTGAAGCATTTGGAGCTAATAGGAACAAAAACTTGTCAAAGCTTGGACTAACGCTGCTAGGTCACACAAACAATGTGTTAGTCTGAAAAAGCTAAGCCAAAACATGAATAAGAATAAACACAAATGTCAGATATCAAATAAAGTTAAAGATTAAAGATAAGACTGTAGTAGAATCCCGGCTTAAAATAAGTTCATTATTTAGAACCAATTATCACTTTGCTGAAAGTTCTTTTTTTTTTTTTTTTTTTTTTTTGCTTCCAGAAAGAGGAGGTAAAGGAACTCCCCAGAGCCTTAAAGGAATGCTTGAGCTCTGATGGAAGTAATTTAACACTTTTTATAAGTTACTAAGTACCAGGCACTTTACATGTATTACCTCATTTAACCCTCCACTGTTTTAAAGTTGCACACATTGTTCTGATTGTTGTTCTCATTTTACCGATACATTATACTGCCCCTCTACACAGCATTAAATGATTATGCATGACACCTGTGAGCTTTCCCACAGCAGTACAGGCAAAGGCAAGTGTTGGATACACATAACCCTTTGCAAACGTTTTTGAAAATGGACAATGCTGCCTCAGGCTGAAGTTAGGTTTCCGTCATTTAGAAGGTTCAAGAATATCTGAGAGACATACAGAGTAGTTATGCATTAGGTTAGATGAGAAAATGTGTAAGCTCCTTTCCACTTTTAAGATTCTAATTCTATCTATAGAGTACAAGGAGTAAAGTGAAGCATTTAAGAGCAAGGAAATTAGGTCAAGGTAACCTGGATTTAAATCATATGTAATCCATCCAATACCAACTGTCTGATTTTGATCAAGTTGCATAATTTTTCTAGGCACCAGTGTCCTTATCTTTTTCCACGAAGAGAATGGTATCGACCTCGCCAGTTTGTGTATAAGATTATGAGAAACAACATAGATAATGTGCTAAGCACAGTACCTGACAAACAGTGAGCATCAATAATTGACAGCTGGTGTTAATGCAATTCCATGGATTACATATTTCTTAAATTTTGTTCACAAACAGAATACATTTTATGACATTTTAGTGATTCAGAGTTTCTATTTCAAGATGAGTTGAACTTGACAAAAGATTGGGGCAATGAAGGGAAGAGAGAAGAAAGAGAAACAATACAGAAGACAAGAGCCCTATACGAACATTTTTTTTTTAACTTTCATTTTAGGTCCGGGGGTAGCTGTGCAGGTTTCTTACATGGGTAAATTGTGTGTCGCTGAGATTTAATGTATTAATTATCCAATCACCCAGGAAGTGAGCATAAGATATGATAGTTTTTCAACCCTTGTTCCCCTCTGAGCTTCCCTCATCTATTAGCCCCTGGTATCTCTTGTTCCCATCTCTGTGTCTGTGTGTACTTAATGTTTAGCCCCCTCATATAAGTGAGAACATGCAGTATTTGGTTTTCTGTTCTTGCATTAATTCACTTAGGTTTTCTGTTCTTGCATTAATTCACTTGCATTAATTCACTGCATCCATGTTGCTGGAAAGGGCATTATTTTGTTCTTTTTTATAGTTGCATAATACTCCATGGAGTATATTAACCACATTTTCCTTTTTGAGATAGGGTCTCACTTTGTCACCTAGGATGGAATGCAGCAGTGTGATCTTGACTCACTGCAACCTCTGCCTCCTGGGCTTAAGCAGTCCTCCCACTCTAATTGCCCAAGTAGCTGAGACTACAAGCGCATACCACCATGCCTGACTAACTTTTGTATTTTGTGGGGCAGAGATGGGTTATCTCCATGTTCCCTGGACAGGTATCAAACTCCTAGGCTCATGTGATCCACCCCACTGCCTTGGCCTTCCAAAGTGATGGGATTATACACATGAGCTACTATGCCCAGCCTTGTACCACATTTCTTTATCCAGTCCACCGTTAGTGGGCATCTACGTCGATTCCACCTCTTTGTTATTTTGAATAGTGCTGTGATGAACAAACACACACACACACACACACACACACACACGTCTTTTTGGTAGAATGATTTTTTTTTTCATTTGGGTATATACTCAGTAAGGGGATTGCTGAGTCAAATGGTAGTCTGTGTTAAGTTCTTTGAGAATCTCCAAACTAGTTTCCATAGTGGTTGAACTAGTTTACATTTCCAACATCAGGTATAAGCATTAACTTTGCTGCACAACCTCACCAACATCTGTTGTTTTTTGCCTTTTTAATAGTAACCATTGTGACTGGTGTGAGACGGTATCTCATTGTGGTTTTAATTTGCATTTCTGTAATGATCAGTGATGTTGAGCACTTTTTCATATATTTGTTGGCTGCTTGTATGTCTTCTTTTGAGAAGTGTTTGTTCATGTCCTTTTCCCATTTTTAATGGGATTTCTTGTTTTTTGCCTTGAATTGTTTAAATTCTTTATAGATTCTTGATATTAGACCTTTGTTAGATAGATTGTGAGTATTTTCTCCCATTTTGGAAACTGTTTATCTTGTTAATAGTTTCTTTTGCTGTGCAAAAGTTCTTTAGTTTATTAGGTCCTTCTTATCAATTTTTGTTTTTGTTGCAATTGCTTTGGGGGACCCAGTCATACATTGTTTGCCACGGCCAATGTCCAGAATGGTATTTCCCAGGTTTTCTTCTACAATTTTTATAGTTTGAGGTCGTATATTTAAGTCTTTAATTCATCATGAGATAATTTTTGTATATGGTGAAATGTAGGGGTGCAGTTTCATTCTTCTGCATATGGCTAGCCATTTATTCAAGCACCATTTATTGAATAGGGAGCCCTTTCCCCATCACTTATTACTGTTGATTTTGTCAAACATCAAATGGTTGCAGATGTGGGGCTTCATTTCTGGGTTTCCTATCCTGTTCCATTGGTCTTTGTGTCTGTTTTTGTATCATACCACGCTGTTTTGGTTACTGTAGCTTTGTAGTATAGTTTGAAGTTGCATCGTGTAATACTTCCAACTTTATTCTTTTTGCTTAGGACTGCTTTGACTATTTGGGGTCTTTTTTTTGTTCCACATGAATTTTAGAATAGCCTTTTCTAATTCCATGAAAAATGATGTTGGCAGTTTGATAGGAATAGCATTGAATCTGTAAATTACTTTGGGCAGTATGACCATTTTAACAATATTGATTCACTTTGGGCAGTATGGCCATTTTAACAATATTAATTCTTCCTATTGAAGAGCATGGAATGTTTTCCCATTTGTTTGTATTGTCTCTGATTCTTTCAACCATATTTTGTGACTTTTACTGTAAAGATCTTTTACCTCCTTGGTTAGCTGTATTCCCAGGTATTTTATTATTTTTGTGATTGCTGTAATGGGATTGCATTCTTGATTTGGTTCTCTGCTTCAATTTTACTGCTATATAGAAATGCTACTCATTTTCATATAATGATTTTCTATTCTAAAACTTTACTGAAGTCATTTATAAGTTCTAATAGCCTTTTGGCAGAGTCTTCAGAGTTTTCTAGATAGAATCATATCATCTGCAAAAGGAGATAATTTCACTTCCTTTCTTTCTAATTAGGTGCTTTTAATTTCTTTCTCTTGCCTGATTGCTCGGGCTAGGACTTTCATTACTATGTTAAACAGATGTGGTGGGAGTGGGCATCCTTGTCTTGCTCCAATTCCCAAGGGAAATGCTTCCAGCTTTTGCCTATTCAATAGGATGTTGGCTGTTGGTTTGTCAGAGATGGCTCTTATTATTTTGGCATATGTTCCTTCAATGCCTAATTTGTTGATTTTTTTTAACATGAAGGAATGTTGGATTTGATCAAACACCTTTCTGTGTCTATTGAAATAATCATATGGTTTTTGTTTTTAATTCTGTTTATGTAGTGAATCACATTTATTGATTTGCATATGTTGAACCAACCTTAAGTCCCAGGAATAAAACCTACTTGATTGTGGTGAAATAACTTTTGTATGTGCTGCTGGATTTGGTTTGCTCGTATTTTGTTGAGGATTTTTGTGTCTGTTTATCAAGGATGTTTCCCTGATGTTTTCTTTTTTCCTTGTGTCACTGCCAGATTTTGGGATCAGAATATGCTGCCTTTGTACAATGAGTTACAAAGGCATCCATCCTCAATGATTTTTTGGAATAATTTCAGTAGGATTGATACTAGCTTTTCTTTTACATCTGGTAGAATTTGGCAGTGAATATATCTTGTCAAAAGCCTTTTTGGTTGGTAGCTATTTTTATTATTGATACAATTTTGGAACTCATTATTGGTCTGTTTAGGATTTCAATTTGTTCCTAGTTCAATCTTGGAGGTTTATGTGTTTCCAAGAATTACTCCACTTCTAGGATTTCTAGTTTGTGTGCATAGATGTGTTCATAATGGTTTCTAAAGTTGTTTTTGCCTTTCTGTGGGGTTGGTTATAATGTCATCTCTGTCATTTCTTTTGTGCTTATTTGGATCCTCTCTTTTTCTTCTTTGTTAACCTAGCTAGTGGTCTACCAATCTTGTTTATTCTTTCAAAGTACAAACATTTGGTTTTGTTGATATTTGTATGGATTTTTACATCTAAACTGTGTTCAGATCTGCTCCTATTTTGATTATTTTTCTTTTTTTTGCCAGCTTTGGGGTTGATTTGATCTTGTTTTTTCAGTTTTTCCAGGTTCAATGTTAAGTTGTTAATTTGAGATCTTTCTCTTTTTTTTTATTATCACTGCAATTTATTTTTTATTTACAATGCATTTTCACATTCAATTATTAAAGCATCTTAAAAATGACTCTGCAAGGGAAGCAGAACAGAGAGTAACCAGTTTTGTGGGTTCGAAAACAAAAAAAGACTCCCTTACCATCCCCACCCACACCGCATGCCCTGCTTTCACAGCTGGTTTGGCAGAGTATGTGCTTCAGTCAAGTCCCTTTGACCCTTTAATCCAGACTTTCCGTTTTCATAGAATTCTCTTAGCTTTTCCCGGATTGTAGCAAATAAACCTAAAGCTCTAAAATGGCATAATTTGAGATCTTTCTAACTTCTTGGTGTAGGTGTTAAGTGCTATAAGCTTTCCCCTTAACACTGCTTTAGCTGTGTCCCAAAAATTCTGGAATGTTGTGTGTTAGTTTTCATTTGTTTCAAATAATTTATTGATTTATGCCTTAATTTTGTTCTTTACCCAAAAGTCATTCAGGGACAAGTTGTTTAATTTTCATTTTATTGTATGGTTTTGAGAAAACTTCTTGGTATTGATTTCTATTTTTATTGAACTGTGGTCCAAGAGTATGGTTGGTATGATTTTGACTTTTTTGAATTTGTTGAGACTTGCTTTATGGCCAAGCATGTGATCAGTCTTAGAGAATATGCCATATACAGATGAGAAGAATGTATACTCTGTTGTTGTTCAGTGTATAGTCTGTAGATGTCTATTAGGTCTAATTGGTCTAGTGTTAAGTTTAAGTCCAAAATATCTTTGTTAGTATGCTGTCTAAAGTTGTCAGTGGGGTATTGAAGTCTCCCACTATTATTGTATGGTTATCTATGTCCTTTTATAGGTCTCTAAGAACTTGTTTCGTGATTCTGGGTGCTCCAACATTGGGTGTGTATATATTTAAGATAGTTAAGTCTTCTTATTGGATTGTACCGTTTCTCATTAGGTAATGCCCTTCTTTGTAACTTTTTATCATTGTTCGTTTAAAGTCTGCTTTTTCTGATATATGAATAAAAAACCTTGCTCTTTTTTCCATTTGCATGATAGATCTTTCTCTATCCCTTTACTCTGATTATGAGCGTCATTACTTGTGACAAGGATTTCTTGAAGACATCATACAGTTGGGTCTTGAATCTTTATCCAATTTGCCATTCTATACCTTTAACTGAAGGCATTTATAGCATTTACATCCAAGGTTAGTATTAACATGTGTGATTTTAATCTTCTCATCATGTTGTTAACTGACTGTTATGTAGACTTGGTTATGTAATTGCTTTATAGCATCAGTGGGCTATACACTTAAGTGTGTTTTTGTGGTGGCAGGTATCTTTTTTTGTTTCCATGTTCAGCATTCCCTTAAGGACCTCTGAGTAAGTAAGGCTGGTGTAGTGGTAACAAATTCCCTTAGTATTTGCTTATCTGAAAAGGATTTTATTTCTCCTCACTTATAAAACTTACTCTGGTGGGATATGAAATTATTGATTGTAATTTATTGTCTTTAAGGGTGCTGAATATAGGCCTGCCATCTCTTCTGGCTTGTAAAGTTTCTGCTGAGAGGTCTGCTGTTAGCCCAATGGGGTTCCCTCTGTACATAACTTGTACCTTTCTATAGCAGCTTTTAAGATTTATTCTTTTGCACTGATCTTGGTGAATCTGATGATTATGTGCCTTGGGGATGGTTGTCTAATAAAGTATCCAGCCAAGGTTGTCTGTATTTTTTGGATTTGCATGTTAACTTCTCTGGAAAGATTAGGAAAATTTTCACAGACTGTATCCTCAAATGTATTTTCCAAGTTGCTTATTCTCTCTCCTTCTCTCTCAGAAATGCCAACGAGTCACAGGTTTGATCTTTTTACATAATCCCATATTTCTTAAGATATTTTGTTCACTTTTTTAAAATTCCTTTTTTCTTTATTTTGTTGCCTGTGTTGGTTCAAAGAAACAGTCTTCAAGCTCTGAAATTCTTTCCTCAGATTGGCCTGTTCTGTTGTAAATGCTTCCAATTGTATTATGAAATTCCTGTGGTAAATTTTTTGATTCCAGAAGTTCAGTTTGGTTCTTTCTTAAAATGGCTTGCCATATTTCAACACTTGGATCAGTTTAGTGTTTTCCTTGGATTGGGTTTCTACTTTATCTTCTCATTGAGCTTTCTTGCCATCCAGATTCTGAATTCTGTCTCTGTCATTTTAGCCATTTAAAATCATTGTTAGGGAACTAGATGTGGTCATTTAAAGGTAAGGAGACACTCTGGCTTTTACAGTTGCCAGAGTTCTTGCACTGGTTCTCTCTCACCTGTTAGGACTCCATTTATCTTTTGAAGTTGCTGTACTTTGGATGTAGCTTCTTGCTTTTATATTCCTCATTTCCCTTCGGAGTTTGACTGTGGTATAAGTTGGGTATAGTTGATCGGCTTCATTTCTGGATGCTTTCAGAGGGCCCATTCTCAGCTCAGCACTCCTGAGTTGTGTGCTCTAACCCTAGGGGTCTGGGACTGGGCCCACAGCTTTGTCCTCTGGCTTCTCAATATTGAAAACCAGCTGTGCTAGGGGGCAAGGTGCTCCTAGGATGCTGGCAAAAGTGCTCTGGCAGGGTGGCAGGTACCACCATTGAAAGCATTCTGGTGGGGTTGTAGGGGCCATTGGTAAAAGGGCTATGATGATGTTTTCCAGTCAAAGTGTTCCAAGAGAACACTGGAGAGTGTGCTGTGTGCCTGCTCCCACAAGACTGGCCAGGGAAGGACAGAGAGGGACCAGCAGACAGAGGGACAAACAGATCAGACTCACCCTGGTCCTGTGGGAAAGACAGCCCTGCTCTTTTCGGGTCCAGCAGTTAATGAATGTCAGGGCCACCAAGAGGAATATGGAGAGCCTCAGGGGATAGGTGCCTATGGCTGTGTTCTTTCGGAGCTTTCCCCATGCCAAATCCCTTGGGCTCTGTGCAGACTCAGGCTCTGTCTCTGCTGACTCTCAAGTTGAACAGTCAATGCCAATTCAAACATCCATGGGGGTTATGGGATCTCCTGCAGCTAGGATCCCAGATATCCACATTGAGAGTGGGCTGCTATGTACTTTACTCACCCCTTTCTTAGGAGCTGTTCAGGGGCAAGAACAAGCTCTGGCACTCGGTAACTTCGTGCAGGGTTTCCATCTTTCTCCCCTTTCAATCCTGATGTCTGTGTTGTCTCTCTATCCACTCCCAGTGCATTCTATTAGAAGTTCTGTTTAGAGTATGCTGGTCTACTCAATATTCTGGTCTTTTTCAGTGGGAGAAGCTCTTTTTTGGCTGTCTCTAGTCAGAAACCTTCTCCCAGTCTCTGAAATTTCTAATCACTGATCTTGGTCAGATTCCATTAGTTTTCTTGACAAGATAATCAGATGAACCAAACCAGTGTGAAACAATGTGGAACCAGCACACTAAGATTCTCTCAGCCAGAAATTAACTACAAAGACTAGTAGTGTACTAATAGCAAGATAATTTTCAATTTTTGTGAGAATCTTATTTTAGCAAGAAGTCATTTTATTGTTCTATATCAATTTTGATCATTTTAAAAAATTTTTTTCTCTTTTTTCTCTCAGATTTTTTATCCGATTTTATCTGAGATAAAAAAATCATTCTCTTCTCAGATTAAAAAGATTGTAGAGCAGTTTGGGAGAGGAGGGATAAAGTGATCCGATGTACAGGAAATATGAAGGAAAAACACTCTCCTTATTAAATACCACAAAGAAAATAGTTACAAAGAAGGCAACAAAGCAAGCACTCAATACACTGATGTTAAAGAACCATTCTAAAAATACTTACTGAGACATTTCAGCAAAGTAAAATTAAATAATTAGGAAACCTAAGAGATCAGCTGATAGTAAATGCTTGATTTGAGGAGATGAGGCAGGTAGTAGCTAGATTTCAGCTATAGCTAATTTTAACATGGATCGTTAGATCTATGGATGGGAAAAAGTTTTTTTAGAGATGGTATCTTGCCCAGGCTGGTCTCAAACTCCTGGGCTTAAGCAGTCCTCCTGCCTCAGCTTCCCAAAGTGTTGGGATTACAGGTGGGAGCTACCACACACACTTTACTTGGTTTTAATGAATAAAATGAAGACTCATAAACTCACTACCTAACCCAAGATCTAGGATATTACCAATTACTTACATTTATTTGGATGTCACTTGTCTGGTCACCTACATAGAAGTGACCACTGGGCAGGGCACAGTGGCTCACACTTGTAATCCCAGCACTTTGGGAGCCCGAGGCAGGTGGGTCTCGAGGTCAGGAGATCGAGACCATCTTGGCTAAAACGGTGAAACCCCGTCTCTACTAAAAATACAAAAATCTTAGCCGGGCATGGTGGCGGGCGCCTGTAGTCCCAGCTACTCAGGAGGCTGAAGCAAGAGAACGGCATGAATCCGGGAGGCAGAGCTTGCAGTGAGCTGAGGTTGCGCCACTGCACTCCAGCCTGGGCGACGGAGCGAGACTCCGTCTCAAAAATAAAAAATAAAAAAAAAAAGAAGTGACCACCATTCTAAATTTGTTCTTTCCTTTTATTTAGAGATGTATTACTTAAACCAGGATGCCCAAATATTTGTACTTTTACTTGTCTTGTGAACTTTTTTAAAAAGGAATCTGGTACTTGCTTTCTGACTCAACTTGATGTTACTAAGATTGATGCAAAAAAATCCATGCATTAATTTATTTTCACTTTTATATAACAAAACTGGATGTACTACAATATATTCAACAATTATTGTATATTTGGGTTGTGCTAGTTTTTGCTGTTACCAACAGTGATGCTACAAACATTCTTTCTCATGTCTTTTAGTGCACATACTTATAGATCCTCTTGGGAACTTGTGAGTCCAATTTGGGGAAATATTCGTCTTAAAAAATAATGTCAAATTGTTTTCCAAAGTAGAAGCATTTTACATTACTACCAGCAATGAATAAGAGACCTCAATGATCTGAAATCTGAGGGAAACTTCTTAATTTTTGCCAATCAAAACTGTGTAAAATGGTATCTCAATGAGATCTTGAGGTTCTTAGATAGGGTTAGAGGCTAAAAAATGTCTGAGATTCATCAAAGAGCATGATTTCTGAATTTATATTTTAATAGGGGAATTGAAAAGAGAATTGGTCATCACTAAATTATAACACTGGAATAGTAAAGGGAAGAATCATCATAAATCAGAAAATATTAAAGAAATTTAAAAATATGAGCAAAAACAGACATGAGAAAGTTAGAGCTGGAAGATAAAGCATGTGAAAAATAAGAATAAGAAGGAGGAGAAGGGAACCGATTGAGGAGGAAAAAATAATATGCAGAAGTAAATGTGATTACATTTTTCCCTTTGTAAATATCCACAGGTGATGAAGACCTTGCCTAGTGAGGATAAAAATTAATTAAACACTATAATTGCCATTGAGAATGCCAATACAGCACTGACAAAGATTTCAAGATTACATTTAAAGAGAAATCTCGGATGTATGCTACTTACAAGAAATAAATGTATGGAACAGTATAAAATGTGTTAAAAATAAATAGGAAAATAATATAAAGCAAATTAAGAAACCAGAAAAAACACTAGGAGATATTAATTGTAGATATAACAAGTTTAAGGTAGAAAGCATTAATAGAACAAAAAAGAATAGATTTACAATGGTGAAATAAATAATACATGGAGAATCCTCAATAGTCATAAAAATATTGCTTCAGATAAGATAAAATACTATCAATTGAAGCTAAAGTTAATCAGACCTGACACTGACACACTTTAATACATTTTTCAGAATTTGACAAAAAATAAACCAGGAGACAAAATACTGAAGTCATTTAATTGCTAATTTCAGATTAATAGATACGTCTAGAATTTTGATTTCATAAATAGAATATCCACTTTCTCTTTTCATTCAAAAAACATTTAAAAATTCCATCAGTACTGATCAAGATTAGTTGCAAAATCAAAGGTTTTATGTTCCATATTCTATATTAGTCTAAAATTTTAGAAAGCAACAATAAAAATATAAGACCTCCCAAACAATAAAATATTTTAAAATTAAGAAATGCTATTCTAAATAACTACTAAACTAAAAGGAAATAAGAATTAAAATGGCAACTTGTCTAGAAATTAGCATAAATAAGAGAACATCGTCATAAAACTCATGAGATTAGTGAATTCTCTGTTAAGAGAAAAATGCATAGCCTTAAATAATTTCCATCATTAATAAAAAATTTACAAGTAAACCAGTTATGTAACTTTGAAAACAAGAAAAAGAAAAGCAAAATAAAATAAAAAGTAGGAATTACTCTAGAAAAATGTAACTGTATTGGAAATAGAAAACTAAAAATTAATAGAAATAATAATTAAAATTAAAAATAGTTCCTTTGAAAAGACCAATAAAAGGAAACATAGGCTTGATAATAAACAAAGAAGAGAGAAAAACAAAGGTATTCATTTGGAAATTTAAAAATAGATAAAAACCACAAATGAGGAAGAGATTAAAGTATATAATTTGGAGGTCTGTGAAAGAAATCTTAAATCTAGAGAAAAGGGGATATATTCTGCAAAATATAGGTTACCACAATTATACCAAGAGAAGTAGAAAATTGAACATAAGTTAATTATGGAAAAAATAGACTGAATTATTTAGCATTAAAAAATATGCTGTGTCTAGATGAATTCTGTTAAGTTCTGCCTGTCTTTCAGAGAAGACAGGATTATTACAGTATTCATACAGAAAAATGTTGAAAGCCTCCCACATTTAAGTTTACAAAGCTTGGAACCTAAATTTAGTCTTAAAATATGACAGAAAGGGAAGCTGTAGATTGATTTCACTTATGACTACTAATGAAAAATTTTGAATAGCTACTCCAGAAACTAAATACAGTGGTGTATTGATACAATCAGGTCCCAAGACCAAGTGAAGTTTTCCTGGGAATGTAGGAATATTTTAATTTTAATATTAGTAAATCTATTAAGGTTATTTATTAAGACAACAGATAAAAAAACAAATGAATATACCAATAGATATTGAAATTTGATAAATTCAGTACGCTACTGAATTTAAGTAAAATAGAAATAGAATGAAACTGCCTAAACATGAGATACAATTTGTTCATTTTTATCCTTGTTATCCAAGGTCTCACCACCTAGTGGAAACCCAGAGAAGGGAAAAATATTTATTTCCCTTTTCCAATTTAAAATAAAACAATACCAGGGGAAAATAAGACTCTGTATTCATGGAGAGTCTGATGTACTACAAATAAAAAGAAAGACTAATGGAAGCCTGAGAAGTGGAAAAAAGGATCAACCAAGGTCATATGTATTCTTGTTTTATGGTTGTTAAGATACAATCCCATTCTAAATAAATAACCTCGTGCATAAGTATTCTCATAAATATGTGAGAATAACCTTGAAATCTTTTCTAACATTTCCTTTTCATTAACTTCTATGATGGTCTTTGGCATTAATGCAAATATGAAGGATAGTCACACTTCCGTGCCTGTTCTGTGGTCGTTGTACAAGTACATCCAGGAGGTCACAGAACCTTGGAAAGTACTTTATTACACCATACAAAAACTCTCTTGTCAATCCTAATGCAATTTAATGTGCTGCTGCTGGTGCTTAATTTAATTCAATTTTTTTCTCCACTGGTTTTTGTTCTGTACCACCTGTATTTTTATGAACTTCTGCTACATGAAATAATTTATATCTGAATTATCAGCAAGTTCATAGTGAACATTTTCTGCTTTTATACCTTTTTCCCTTAGATACTGAACAATAAATTAGCTACCTCAATTAAAACAACTATTTCAACATACACACACACAAATATACACACACAAATACACACACCTACATACATGTTCTAGATTGGATCACTTAGTGGCATAACCCATTAGAAATTATGGAAAGCTGTTTTCTCAATAGTTAACATTTCCAACTTCTAGGTAAAATTCAACGAAGGTAAAAATCATGCAACTGAATGCCACGAGTAAATTGCTAGGAAAAAGGGAATTACTTCTGAGTTTAAAAATATATATTTTCAACAACTGTTAAAAATAAAAGCTAACTTGTGAATTCAAATGTCAAAGCCCCAAGAATGATGCTGGCAGAGGGAACAGTAGCACTATTTTCATTACTGTCTATAGCTTTCCTAGCACTCAAAGAAGAAATAAAGTTTAGATACCTCCATTTTATGTAAGATTTAAAAATGTATTGCCCTTTTTCACATTAATTTATACCTACCAGTTAGAGATAAAGCATGTCAGTAGTGCTTCAGAAAAAATCACATTTCTTTCCATTAAATTTTCATCTTATTGTAAACAGAAATCACTCAAAAAACAAACAATCCAAACACCTTCTACATATTCATTCTCAGACCATAGAATCCTTTTGAAACTGAGCTATTAGAAAATCTGACATAAACTTTCTGAGAGAATTAAATTAGCCAGTTGTACTTCCTAGTACAAAGTTTCTATTCTTTAATGCTGATGTGCAGATGGTACTCTCTTCTGTTTTCTTTATTATTAATATTATTATACTTTAAGCTCTAGGGTATATGTGCACAACGTGCAGGTTTGTTACATATGTATACATGTGCCATGTTGGTGTGCTGCACCCATTAACTCGTCATTTACATTAGGTATATCTCCTAATGCTAACCCTACCCCCTCTCCCCACCCGACGACAGGCCCCAGTGTGTGATGTTCCCCATCCTGTGTCCAAGTGATCTCATTTTTCAATTCCCCACCTGTGAGTGAGAACATGTGGTGTTTGGTTTTCTGTTCTTGCGATAGTTTGCTGAGAATGACGGTTTCCAGCTGCATCCATGTCCCTACAAACGACATGAACTCATCCTTTTTCATGACTGCATAGTATTCCATGGTGTATATGTGCCACATTTTCTTAATCCAGTCTATCATTGATGGACATTTGGGTTGGTTCCAAGTCTTTGCTATAAACTTTGAAAAAAGATTAGACGAATAGCTAACTAGAAATTGTTTTCTTAAAGGTTAGTGATCTAGGAATAATTCTTTTAAAGAAGTATACAAAGTCAAATATTTGGGGGATACTTAGTACTCCTATAATAAGCCTTGCTAAAAAGAAAACAGGAAACAGAAAGGAAGATAAGTTCTACCATAGGGATTTAAATATTATTCACTTGATAGTGCTTTTCCATAAGTGTGCCTCCATATAATTACTTGAGATAATATATGGGCATTGCCTGTCACCTAATAACCACCTATTAAATGACAGCTATTATTTATTATCCTTATTATTTGCTGAGTATTTATAATGTGTTACTGCACTACCGTATGACACAAATGTTTTATCTTTGTCCTCCCAAACACCCCTGTAGAATGAATATTTTAATGCCCTGTTATGCAAAACAAGAAACTGAGTCTCAGAGAAATTGCCCAAGGCCTCACAGCATGATAGTCCAAGGTTAGATTAAAAACACTAGAACCCAAACACAGAAGAGAGTTTAGTGCTTTCCTGATATGCATCCAAGGTAAACTAAAAATTAAAATAATTCCAGGCTTGAAAATAATGGCTAGGCCCACCAAGATCTTATTTTACTCAATACTTTTCCCCCTGAAATATCTAATTATTTTATTTGGGAAGTGAGATTAAGAATCTGGACGCTGATTCAGATGGCTCAAGTCCAAATTCCTGCTGAACCACTTACTCACTCTGTGACTTGGACAGTAATTAGCCTTTCTGTGCTTTTTTCTCCTGAGGATAAGAGTAGTATATCCATCATAGGACTGCTGTGAATGTTAACCAAGTTCTTCTGTGTGTCCAGTGCTGAGACTAGTACCAGGCACACAGTAAGTCTTGAATAAACATTTGTTATTACTATGAATATTTACATTTTATCTTATGTTTGGGGGCCCCTGCTTTTCCCATGTCTCTAACCAGGGTGCTTGGCCTGCCTATAATCCACCTGGAGTACCACTCCCACATGTAGCTATCTGGCCTCAGGTGATGATCTAGTGGCTGAAGACTTTGAGACACAGACACTCTGGGCCTGTGGAGGAATCGTGATCACCATATTTCAGTGGACTAAAAGAGAGAGTAGGAAGTGAAACAAGATGGGAGTTAGGTTGAGGTCAACACTATCTCAGGATGAAGAGAATCAATAGGTGAGAACATAATAAAGACTTTCAAGACTTGTCCTTGAAATGGGTTTGAGAGTCTCACATAACTTTTTCATAGTCATTCTGAAATTCAGTTCCTTAGATTCCAAACCCTCAACAGGATTCTAGTCACTCAAGCTCTGGAACAAATTCTTGTAAAAGAATGAAGTGTCACTGGTGGTGAGGGAAAAGGTTAAAGTAAAGAAGAAGGTTAGAATGAAAGATGCTAGCTTGTTCCATTCATCTGTTTAATCCATCTGGCAGAATTATGAACCCCCATCCTCCATGGCATTTGGATATAAATCAGAAATAGATTAGAGTGGGAGAAAAGAATGGAAAGGGTAAGAGGCTTCCTTTAGCTTCTCCAAGGTTGAATTGGCAAACAATCTTTGGTATTCAAGTTCATTTTCGAATCAGGTCAATAGACCAGTGAGGGTAGAAGGTGAATGAGCAATTAAATGACATAGCTTCTTCACCAGCTCTCCAGATGAGGCATTCTGACCTCCAACAGTGCCCTTCCAAAATATTTCTCAACGCACCAACTCCAAACACCTCTTGCTCCCAAGAGCTCTGACTCATGGGAGTGATGGATGCATAGAACAAATTCCAAAGGGTCCTTCTTGTTTGCATGTGTGTTGGAAGATGTGTAAACATCTGTGTATCTTAGGAGGAAACATCTTGACACTGGGTATGTGTAAGTAAAAGCACATGTAAATTTTCTGCTACAGAATTGTATGTGAGGAGACGTAGGGCTATTGGTTTATGGGGATAGGGTGGTAAAACCCACTGAGAAAACGGAGGGGCCTTTAGGGTTCACTAAAGTGGCCATCTGAGCTGAAGGCAGCAGACAGAGCATGAGGACTTGTGAAGAAATGAAGCCCTCCTCTGATATCTGTCAAACGATGTTGCCAGTGACATTGTAAGGATAACATTTTACTTTCAATGCTGCACAAATCAGAACATTTATCACCTTCCTATTATTTATTGGCTGTACCATTTGCTATATATGCTTGTAATTAGAGGAATATGAATTGATACAATAGAAATAATTTTCCAAATTACTGTCACAGTTAACTCCAGGAACAATATGGTACAAAGCTGTATTAGGAAAGCGTTTTGAATACTGGTATCAAACACTCACTCTAGCAAGCTTATGGAAAAGAGAAGAATGTTTTCAGTGAACACAGGAGTGTTTCAGAGAATCTATAAATAGTATAAAAGGACCAAGCTTTAATTAGACACTTGAATAAGACACTGGAAAACTCTCAGGAATCCAGGAAGTATTTCTCTTTTACTTTCTGTGTAACTGGCTAATTCTTCTCTCTGTACACCTTGGCTGTCTTTGCCTCTCTATTTGGCATAATGTCTGTATTACAGTTCCAACTTTCCATGTTCCAGATCCACAAAGAGTAAATGGCTTTTAGTCTCAGCCGGATTCTTGAGTGAGAATATGGTCATTCCATCTTGAGTGTGTTGTCCACCTCTATGACAATAGGCTATGGGCTGAAAAGAGGAAGTGTTGTTTCACACAAATACATGATATCCCACCTGTTCAGAGAGGGCAAATAACTTATTGGCAAGGCAGACTTACTAAAACTGTCAACAGCTGTTGCTGATGAAGATGTTGAAAGTGACATGTTTAAGAATTCAAGTACTGTTTTAGAATTTGCAAATCTATACCCCATGACCCTGCAATCCAATCCTAAGTTTTTACACAAAACAAAGGAATGTATGTGCCTACAAAAAAGACCTAAACAAAAATATTTATAACAGCTTTATTTAGAAAAGATAAAACCTGGAAACAACCCAAATGTCCTTCAACAATAAAATGGGTAAATTGTAATATAATCATACTATGGAACGGGACATAGCAACTGAGAATAAACTACTCATGTATGCAACAACATGAGATCAAGTTCACAAATAAAAGGATGAGTGGAAGAAGCCAGACACAAAAGATTGCACATTGGATTGAATTTGTATGAGGTTCAAAAACAGTAAAACTAACCTCGGCCCGGTGTGGTGGCTCACACCTGTAATCCCAGCATTTTGGGAGGCCAAGGCGGGCAGATCACAAGGTCAGGAGATCGAGACCCTCTTGGCCAACATGGTGAAACCCCCTCTCTACTAAAAATACAAAAATTAGCCGGGTGAGGTGGTGCGTGCCTGTAATCCCAGCTACTTGGGAGGCTGAGGCAGGAGATTTGCTTGAACCAGGGAGTCGGAGGTTGCAGTGAGCCGAGATTGTGCCACTGCACTCCAGCCTGGGGCAGAGGGAGACTCCATCTCAAAAAAAAAAAAAGTAAGCTCTAGTGTTAAAAGTCAGACTAGAGGTCATGTTGGAAGGGCAAGGGAGGACACTGACTGGATGACCCATGCAGGGAGTCTCCTGATGTGATGGAAATAATTCATACCTTGATCTGCATGGTAATTATAAGAGTCTATATGAATGTAAAAAATGTTCAAATGGTATTCATAAGATTTCCGCATTTTATTATGTAAGCTATACTTAACCAAAAAAAAAAAAAAAAAAGAATTTGGCTACTATCATGAATATATGTGGGTATAAATTCATGTCTTCTAATAAATAGCTTGACTTCTCTGGACTTCAGTTTGTTGTTTGAATATCAGTGATAACAGTATATGTCTTATGTATAAGGTTATTGGAAGGATTGAATTAAAAATGAATGTAAAACTTTACTAATGGTTTCCAGAACATATTATGACATTTATTACATGCTGGATAGTGTATTCATTGTTTCAGGTATGTAGGCTTACTTAAGCCTTACACTAACCCCGAGAAGAAAATCGGATCTCCATTTGGATAGAGAAAATGAGGCAGGATAAGTAAGGTTAGGAGGCCATATTGACTTCTCCCCTTGCGTGAAGCCCTGCAGGCTCCTTTTGCATCATTTGCACCCCACCTTGTGTCAGCACCTAACACTTTTGCAAGATAAGTAATCCTATAGGATACCAGCTGACTGCCAGATAATTCCTGATACCCGATAGGCCCCCAGGAAAGAGAAAAAAAAAAAATCCCCTTATTCATTTTGTAGCTTCTCTCCATCCAATCTGCACCAAAGCCCAAGAAGCTATTAGCTACAAATTCCTGCCTTAGGGGAGCTGGAGACTTCTCTGGGGTCCCACATGCACAGCTAGGCTCAAGATTTAGCTTACAGTAACCTTTTCCTCATTTAAATAGTAAAAAACATACCCCTAGGTGGAGATTTTATATGCTAATGATATATGTGATGCATGTTAGAGCATGTATATACTGAGTGCATGTACCAACCACAGGTCTGCCTTTGCAGACTTGACCTCATCGATATTTTATGAATATGTATGTACAGCTAGGGAATTTCCCTTAAGGCACCAGGGGCTGTCTGTCACTTTGAGCAGTCCGCTCTGCCTCTCAGAGAGTACTGTTGCTTTGCAATAAACTTCTTTGTCTGCTTATATCTTGGAATCTCTCTCAAATTCTTTTGTGTGACAAAATCAAGAACTTGAACCACCCCACCAACAAGAAGAAGACTGTCTCAGAAAGGTTATATCTTTCATAAATTTTACCTGAGATTATTTAGTTTGGAAATGGAAATACTAAAATTCAACCTAGATTTTAATGACTGCAAAGTCCCTAGCCTTAATGTTTATGCTATTCTAACTTATAGCTATACACTTTCTAACATTCTTCCTTTTCGAATCAGAAAGGTGACACTATAATCAATATAAAAAGAAATAGTAAGTTTCCTCTACAACTAGAATATAAAGTTTATTTATAATAGTAAAAATAAGCCATGAAGAAAAAAATTAATGTGATGCAACAATAGATATGATCTGTATAAAATAAATGAAATTAAAATATACTTAAATGATAAATAAGTCATTTGACAAAATGGCATAGTCTCTGAAATGTCTAAAGGGATGCCTGAAGATATTTAAGAACACTCTGAAAGTTTAGGATAATCAGTCTTCAATATAATCTATGTATTGGAGGGGGAAAATCTCTATAGAATACTAAAGTAATTGCTAGTATTTTTTGTATGTGTCAGACACTGTAATAAGTGCATTTATTAATATATTTAGGCCTCCCAAAATTCCCACAGAATTCCAATTTTACAGATGAGAGAATTGAGCCATAGAAAATTACAAATCACAAATTTGCACAAATTAGTATGGAACCAGTATTTGAACACAGTTGAGATTTAGTCAGAATTAGGATTAAGATTTTTACTCTGTAATTCCAGCTAGTTATGGTCTCATCTAGTAGTGTGTGACATTCATATGCAGTGAAAACAGTTCTTATTTTAAGACATTAAAAATCTGAAGGATAACCATCTGATCTTTGACAAACCTGACAAAAACAGGAAATGGGGGAAAGATTCTCTATTTAATAAATGGTGCTGGGAGAACTACTGACTAGCCATACGTAGAAAGCTGAAACTGGATCCCTTCCTTACACTTCATATGAACATTAATTCAAGATGGATTAGAGACTTAAATGTTAGACCTAAAACCATAAAAACCCCAGAAGAAAACCTAGGCAATACCATTCAGGACACAGGCATGGGCAAGGATTTCATGTCTAAAACATCAAAAGCAATGGCAACAAAAGCCAAAATTGACAAATGGGATCTCATTAAACTAAAGAGCTTCTGCACAGCAAAAGAAACTACCATCAGAGTGAACAGGCAACCTACAGAATGGTAGAAAATTTTTGCAATCTACTCATTTGACAAAGGGCTAATATCCAGAACCTACAAAAAACTCAAACAAATTTACAAATTTACAAGAACAAACAACCAACCCCATCAAAAAGTGGGTAAAGGATATGAACAGACACTTCTCAAAAGAAGACATTTATACAGCCAACAGACACATGAAAAAATGCTCATCATCACTGGCCATCAGAGAAATGCAAATCACAACCACAATGAGATACCATCTCACACCAGTTAGAATGGCGATCATTAAAAAGTTGGGAAACAACAGGTGCTGGAGAGGATGTGGATAAATAGGAATACTTTTACACTGTTGGTGGGACTGTAAACTAGTTCAACCATTGTGGAAAACAGTGTGGCGATTCCTCAAGGATCTAGAACTAGAAATGCCATTTGATCCAGCCATCTCATTACTGGGTATATACCCAAAGGATTATAAATCATGTTGCTATAAAGACACATGCACACGTATGTTTATTGTGGCACTATTCACAATAGCAAAGACTTGGAACCAACCCAAATGTCTATCAATGACAGACTGGATTAAGAAAATGTGGCACATATACACCATGGAATACTATGCAGCCATAAAAAAGGATAAATTCATGTCCTTAATAGGGACATGGATGCAGCTGGAAACCATCATTCTCAGCAAACTATCGCAAGAACAGAAAACCAAACACCACATGTTCTCACTCATAGGTGGGAACTGAACAATGAGATCACTTGGACACAGGGTGGGGAACATCACACACTGGGGCCTGTTGTCGCATGGGTGGAGCGGGGAGGGATAGCGTTAGGAGATATACCTAATGTAAATGACGAGTTAATGGGTGCAGCACACCAACATGGCACATGTATATATATGTAACAAACCTGCACGTTGTGCACATGTACCCTAGAACTTAAAGTATAATAAAACATTTTTTTAAAAAAAAGAAAAATCTGAAGGACAACCAGTAATAACTGATGTCGCTTTTCTAAACCAATCCAGACTCAACATAACTAATGCCTTCCATTCACAGCTTGTATGTAGGTCCCTTGGACACAAATGATTAGAAAAAGCTAACTCTTCATCTGGAATTATAGGAAGAATATGACTGCTATGGTTACTGGCCATGTTCTATACCAACAAGTTGTAGTATGTGATATGCATGAAAAATGCGTAAAAGATTATATTAATACATAGTGTTCCATGTATTAGACAGCTATGACTAAGGAGCTAATTAAAGTACATGAATATGGGCCAGGCGTGGTGGCTCATGCCTGTAATCCCAGTACTTTGGGAGGCCAAGGCGGGTGGATCACTTGGGGTCAGGTGTTGGAGACCAGCCTGGCCAACATGGCGAAACCCAGTCTCTGCTAAAAATACAAAACTTAGTCTGGCATGGTGGTCCATGCCTGTAGTCCCAGCTACTCAGGAGGCTAAGAGAGGAGAATTGCTTGAACCCAGGAGGTGGAGGCTGCAGTGAGCCAAGATCGCACCACTGCACTCCAGCCTGGGGAACACAGCAAGACTCTGTCTCAAAAAAAAAAAGAAAAAAAGTACATCAATATTAACTAGGAATAATTATTCCGCTTTTAAATTTTCTGATATGTATAAGATTTATTTTGCTTTATCATATACACATATATAAGAAAAAGTAACAAATGTTCCAGTATTTACTCTAAAAGATAAAGACTACTTTTAACACAACTACAATATTATTCTTATACCTAAAAATTAACAATAAATCCTTAATATCAAATATCCTATAAGTGTTCAAATTTCAATTGCCCCATAAAGGTGATTATCTTTTTATACTTTGTTTGAAGTAATTTCCTGATAAGGTTTACATTGTCCTCGGATGACATTTTAAGACATTTTAATCTCTAGATTCCTCCTCCAACTCTCCTTTCTCTTGGAATTTATTTATTTTCTTTTTAAACTTAATATTATTTTAACTGACAAAAATTATAATTCTATTACATGTAGTTTGTATTCTAGGTATACAAGCTAACACATCTGTCACCTCACTTAACACTTAGTGGTGATACATTTTCAATTTACATTCTTTGTTATTTTGAAATATGCCATACATTATTACTGACAATAGTTCCCCTACTATGGAATAGACATCAAAACTTATTCCTCCTATTAATTAATAGCTGAACTTTGTGCCCTCTGACCAGTAATTCCCAATTCCCTCACTCTCCCCTTTCTTCTTCTTCAACTTCTGGTAACCATTATTCCACTCTCTACTTTTATGTCTGCAACTTTTTGTAGATTCCACATGTAAGTAAGATCATGAAGTATTTGCCTTTTTGTGCCTGACTCTTTCACTTCGCATAATATCCTCTAGAGTCATCTATGTTACCACAAATGACAGAATTTCATTCATTTGTAAAGCTTAGTAGCATTCCATTGTGTTTGTACACCACATTTCTTTATTCATTCATCTGCTGATGAACACATAGATTGATTTCACATGTTGACTGTTGTGAATAATGCTGCAGCAAACATGGGACGCAAATATCTCTTCAAAATATTTACTTAATTCCTTTGGTATATTACCAAAAGTGGGATTGCTGAATCACATGGTAGTTCTATTGTTGGTTTTTTGAGGAACTTCCATACCGTTTTCCATAAAGGTTGTACTAATTTACATTACATTAATTGGATTACATTTCACTTTCCTCCATATCCTTGCCAAAGTTATCATTCATCATTTTAATAAAAGCCAATCTAACAGGTATGCTGTGATATCTCACTATGGTTTTAATTTTTATTTCCCAAAGGATTAGTAATCATGAGTATCTTTTCATGAACCTGTTGGCTATTTGTACATCTTTTTTAATTTAAAAAGTTATTTTAAAATTATTTCAATTTTTAATTTATTAAAATTTATTTAATTTATTTCAATTTATTTATTTTTGAAATGGAGTCTCACTTCGTCACCCAGGCTGGAGTGCAGTGGCACAATCTCTGCTCACTGCAACCTCCACCTCCAGGATTCAAGTGATTCTTCCACATCAGCCTCCCAAGTAGCTGGAACTACAGGTCTGCACCACCACACCTGGCTAATTTTTGTAGTTTTAGGAGAGACAGGGTTTTGCCATGTTGGCCAGGCTGGTCTCAAACTCCTGACCTCAAGTGACCCACCAACCTAGGATCACCAAAGTGCTGTGATTATAGGTGTGAGCCACCATGCCCAGCCTCAATTTTTATTTTGGATACAGAGAGTACCTGTGCAAGTTTGTTACACGTGTATATTGCACCTAGGTAGTGAACACAGTACCCAACAGGGAGTTTTTCAACCCAAGATCCCTTCCCAACCTCCCCATTCTAGTAGTCCACAATATCTGTTGTTTCCATGTTCATGTTCATGTGTGTTTAACGTTTAGCTCCCACTTAATAAGTGGGAACATGTGGTATTTGATTTTATGCTCCTGTGTTAATTAACTTAGGATTATGGCCTCCAGCTCCATCCGTGTTGCTGCAAAATACATTATTTCCCTCCTTCCTGTGGCTGCATAGTAATCCATGATCTATATGTACAATATTTTCTTTATCCAAATCCACCATTTGTGGGCACCTGGGTTGATTCTGTAGATTTGCTATTGTGAATAGCATGATGATGATAACATCAGTGCACGTGTCTTTTTAGTATAATGATCTAATTTTCTTTGAGTATATATACCCAGTAATCAGATAAACGGTAGTTCTTTTTTTTTTTTTTTTTTTTGAGATGGAGTCTCACTGTCACTCAAGCTGGAGTGCAGTGGCACAATCTCAGCTCACTGCCACCTCTGCCTCCCGGGTTCAAGCAATTCTCCTGTCTCAGCCTCCTGAGTAGCTGGGAGTACAGGCATACACCACCATGCCTGGTTAATTTTTGTGTTTTTTTGTATTTTTAGTAGAGATGGGGTTTCACCATATTGGTCAGGCTGGTCTTGAATTCCTGACCTCAGGTGATCCACTCGCCCTGGCCTCCCAAAGTGCTGGGGTTAGAGGCATGAGTCACCGCGCCTGGCGGGTAATTCTGTTTTAAGTTCTCTGAGAACTCTCCCAAACTGCTTTCCAGTGACTGAACTAGCTTACATTCCCATTAACAGTGTATTAACATTCCCTCTTCTCTGCAACCTTGCCAGTCTTTGTTGTTTTTTGACTTTTTAATAATAACCAGTCTGACAGGTGTGAGATGGCATCTCACTGTGGTTTTGATTTGCATTTATCTGATGATTAGTGATCATGAGCATTTTTTTCATACGTTTGTTGTCTGCTTTATTTACTATTTTCAGAAATGTCTGTTCATATCCTTGCCCATTTTCTAACGGGGTTACTTGTTTTCGTTTGTTGATTTAAGTTCTTTGTAGATTCTGGATAACAGACTTTTGTCAGATGCATAGTTTGCAAATATTTTCTCCTATTCTGGAGGCTCTGTGTTTACTCTGCTGATAGTTTATTTTGCTGTGCAGAAGCTCTTCAGTTTAATTGGGTCCCACTTGTCAATTTCTTGTTGTTGCCGTTGTTGCAATTTCTTTGGGGAACTTAGCCAAAATTTCTTAGGTTTTCTTCTAGAATTTTTATAGTTTGAGATGTTACATTTAAATCTTTAATCCATCTTGAGTAAATTTTTGTATATTGTGAAAGGTAAGGGTCTGGTTTCATTTTTTTTGCATATGAGTAACCAATGATCCCAGCACCATTTATTGAATAGGGAGTCATTTTGCCATTGCTTGTTTTTGTTGGCTTTTTCAATGATCAAATGGTCCTAGGTGTGTGGCTTTATTTCTGAATTTTCTATTCTGTTCCTTTGCTCAATCTGTCTGTTTTTAATCCAAGTACCATGCTGCTTTGGTTACTGTAATATTATAGTCTAGTTTGAAGTTGGGTAATGTGATGCCTCTGGCTATCTACTATTTGCTTAGGAATCTTTTGGCTATTCAGGGTGTTTTTTGGTGCCATATGAATTTTAGAATTGTTTTTTTCTAATTATGTGAATAATAATTTTGGCAGTTTGACAGGAATAGCATTGAAATTGTAAATTGTAATACTTTGGGCAATCTGGCCATTTTAATAATATTGATTCTTTCAATCTATGAGCATGGAATGTTTTTCCATTTGTCTGTGTTCTCTCCGATTTCCTTCAGCAGTGTTTTGTAGTTCTTGTAGAGATCTTTCACCTCCTTGGTTAGCTGTTTTCCTAGGTATTTTATTTTCTTTGTAGCTATTGTAAATGGCATTGTGTTATTGATTTGACTCTTGCCTTGGATATTATTGGTGTATAGAAATACTACTGATTTTTGGCCAGGCGTGGTGACTCACGAATGTAATCCCAGCAATTTGGGAGGCTGAGATGGGCAGATCACGAGGTCAGGAGATTGAGACCATCCTGGCTAACATTGTGAAACTCTCTCTCTACTAAAAATATTTAAAAAATTAGCCAGGCGTGGTAGTGGGTGCCTGTAGTCCCAGCTCTTTGGGAGGCTGACGCAGGAGAATGGCGTGAACCCAGGAGGCAGAGCTTGCAGTGAGCAGAGATTGAGCCACTGCACTCCAGCCTGGGCGACAGAGTGAGACTCCATCTCAAAAAAAAAAAAAAAAAAAAACACTGATTTTTTGTATATTGATTTTGTGTTCTGAAACCTTGCTAACATTGTTTATCAGCTCCTTAGTCTTTTGGTGGAGTATTTAGGGTTTTCAGAGTATAAAAATACATCATCAGTGAAGAGAGATAGCTTGACATTCACTTTTCCTATTTAGATGTCTTTTATTTCTTTCTCTTTCCTCATTGTTCTAGCTAGAATTTCCAGTACTATGTTGAAATGAGTGAGGAGAGTGGGCATTTTTGTCTTGTCTTGGTTCTCAAGAGGAATGTTTTCAGCTTTTACCTGTTCAGTATGATGTCGGCTGTGGGTTTCTCAAGGACAGCTCTTATTACTTTGAGGTGTGTTCCTTCAATGCCTAGTCTCTTGAGGGTTTTTATCATGAACAGATGTTGGATTTTATCAAAAGCCTTTTCTGCATCTATTGGGATGATAATATGGTTTTTGCTTTTGATTCTGTTTATGTGGTAAACCAATTTATTGATTTATGTATGTTAAGCCAACTTTGCATCCCAGGAATAAAGCCTACTGGATCGTGGTGAATTAACTTTTTGATGTGCTGTTGGATTTGATTTGCTAGTATTTTGTTTAGAAGTGTTGTGTCTATGTTCATCAGGAATATTGGCCTGAGCTTGTTTTCTTCATTGTGTCTTTGCCAGATTTTTGTATTAGATGCTGGCTTCATAGAATGAGTTAGAGAGGAGTCCCTCCTCCTCATTTTTTTAGAATAATTTAAGTAGGATTGGTATCAGTTGCTCTTTATACACCTGGTAGAATTCAGCTGTGAATCCATCTTGTCAAGGACTTTTTTTGGTTGGTAGAATTTTTATTACTGATTCAGCTTTCAGCCCAAATATTGGTCCATTTAGTGTTTCAATCTCTTCCTAATTCAATCTTGGGAGATTGTATGTTTCCAGCAATTTATCCATTTCTTCTAGGTATTCTAATTTGTATGCATAAAGTTGTTCAAAGTAATCTCTGGGAACCTTTTATATAATGTTATCTCTGTCATTTTTGGTGTACTTTTTTGGATTCTCTATCTTTTTCTTTGTTAATCCAGTTTGCGGTCTATCAATCTTGTTTATTTTTTTGAATATCCAATTCTGGGTTTCATTGATCTTTTGTATGGATTTTCACATCTTAATTTCATTAAGTTCTCTCATTTTAGTTATGTTTTTCCCTTCCACTAGATTTGAAGTAGGTGTGGTTTTTTGTTGTTGTTGTTGTTGTTTTTTCTAGTTCCTTCAGGTACAAAGTTAGTTTGTTAATTTGAGATCTTTCTAATATCTTGAAGGCATTTAGGGCTACAAACTTTCCTCTTAACACTGCTTTAGATGCATTCCAGAGATTTTGGTAAGTTGTGTCACTATTTTCACTAATTTCAGAGAATATTTTGATTTGTGCCTTAACTTCAGTGTTCCTCCCAGAGTTATCCAGGAGTGAGTCATTTAATTTACATCTATTTGTGTTGTTTTAAGAGCTCTTGTTGATAATGATTTCTACATTTATTGCACTGTGGTCTGAGAGTGTGCTTGTTAAGAGTTCAGTTTTTTGAATTTATTGAGACTTGCTTTATGACTGAACATGTGGTTGATCTTAGAATATGTTTCATGTGTAGATGAGAAGAATGTATAATCTGTAATTAGGTGGAGTGTTCTGTAGATGTCTATTAGATCCAATTTGTCAAATGTCAAGTTTAAGTCCAGAGTATTTTTGTTGTTTTCTGCCTCCATGATCTGTCTAATGGTGTCAGTGGGGTGTTTAAGTGTCCCACTGTTAATGTGTGTTTTTCCTAGTATTTTCATGGGCCAGAAGAACTTGTTTTATGAATATGGGTGCTTCAGTGTTGGCTGCATATGTATTTAGGATAGTTAAGTCTTCTTGTTCTGCTGCTCCATCAGAGAACTTTTGCAGCAAGCCAGGAACACACCAGATCCCCAGTTGCAGTTGGAATCTGACCCTAAGCCACAGGATGTCCTGTGGTGTCCCCAGGGCTGCAGCATAGAGCTCAGGAGTATGGAGCAGAGATCTGTGACTGACACTTGAGTAGGGGAGGAGCCCGTACCCTCAGAGCACTGAGAGGGGCAAGACACTCAACTTCCTGGGTTGGGATGGAGGAGGGCATACTTCCCTCCACAGGGCTAGTACAGAAAGCATATAGCACATATCTCTTCACAGCCTTTGCCTGAAGGGGCCCTGTGGCCCTGAACACAAAAGAGAGAAAGAGAGAAAGAGAAAGAGTGAGAGAGAAAGAAAAAGGAAGAAAGAAAGAGGAGAGGAGAGAAGAGAAGGAAAGAAAGAAAGAGAAACATGGGTGTGGCACTGGTGATCAGTGGGGGCTACCCTAAGACCCAGGGGCAGCCATTTATCTTGGAGGGAAAATATTCAAATGAAATTTTCAAATGTGCATGCAGTTGTAGAAGTCATTCATTTTTTCCTACTCATCATTTTAGCACTCTGAACTAGTCATTTATTTTTAGGAAAATAAAAATGTTTGTATAATGCTCAATCAAGTGCTAAGTATCAATGGAAATATTTTCAATATCAAACTACCAAACACTTCTGGAAATTACTTGGCTTTCTGAGATCACCTTCTGAGGTGGCAAGGGTGTAAAGCCTATAAACTGCATTTCCTGATTATTATGCCAGTAAGGACTGGGCTAAAATCCTTCAGTGAGAGAAGCTTGTATGAGATTTGGAAGGCAGAAGGTAAAGAAAAGCCACTATTCCCAGGTGGCAGTTGCAGGGGTGTGTGTGCCAGACCAAGAGTTCACATGGGATTTTGCCTGAGGCTTTGGGTAGTTTCCTGAGAAGTAACCGTTTTGATCACTGCAGGCAGCTGAAACTATCTGTCCAAACCTTGTAAAGTTTCATTCTTCCAGATTCCCTACATCTAACTTCCTTTTTACTGTAAATAACTAGGGTGGTGTATTAGTCCATTCTTATGCTGCTATAAAACAACTTCCCAAGACTGGGTAATATATAAAGAAAAGAGGTTCAATTAACTCACAGTTCTGCAGGGTTAGGGAAGCCTCAGGAAACTTACAATCATGGCAGAAGGGGAAGCAAACACATTCTTCTTCAGATGGCAACAGAAACGAGAAGTGCAGTGCAAATGGAGGAGCATGGGAGCCATTTGCACTGGGCTTCTCCTTCCTGTTGCCATGTATAAAACCATCAGACCTCGTGAGACCTCACTTACTATCATGAGAACAGCATGGGGGAACCGCTGCCATGATCTATTGCCTCCCATGAGGTTCCTCCCCCAACACATGGGTATTACAATTGGGATTACAGTTCAAGATGAGATTTGGGTGAGGATACAGAGCCAAACCATATCTTCCACTTTCCTGACCAAATTTAACTTACACGTGAAGCAAATCCTCAAACGGTCAAACAACAATTCAGATAATAATTTTCAGTTTACAGACAGATTTCACAATACATCTTTGAACATCACAAACAATACCATGTTAAATATGACAATTTTATGAAATAGATGTAGTTGGTATTAGTGGTCATATTTAACATGAAATCTGGAAACTTATAGATACAACTTCTTTCCAAATCCTTGTTTCTTTCCTTTTCTAAATGCAGTCTCAAATCAAAAAGATGCAATGCAGAACACTGTCTGTAATTTTATCTATTTTAACCTTTGATCTATGCAATCTAATTTTAACCTTGTCCTTATGAGCAATCTCAATATGGTAGAAGCCGTCCTAACTGACCTTCCTTTAGGTAATCAAAGAGGTTAACTTTAATGATTTTAATTTTCTCTGTAAATTAGTGACTAATGTGAATTGCACATTGAATGACCTCACCAGAGACTAGGTATTCTACAGGTTAAGTTTTTCAGGAATCAGTTATGTTGGTTACTAATACTGTTATAATAACTCCACCTGCTATTGGAATTACATAATTTAATAAATATTACATGAAAAAATTATATTAATAGCAAATATTGATAGAGCAGTTACTATGTTCCTGGCACTGTTCTATAAACTTTCTATAAATTTACTCATTTAACCTATGAGGAAGATACTATTATCATACTCCTTTTAGTGGTGAGAAAACTGAGGTCAAAAGAAACTCAGACATTAGTCCAAAGTCACATAGATGGTAGGTTGCAGAATTTGAGCACAGTCTAACTTTAGAATCTATGCTCTTAACCACTATGCAAATAAGAGTGAAAAAAGAAAGTTATTTCTGTGAAAAGTAAATTAATCACACCAATTTATACACAAACATCTATAGCAACATTATTCATAATTGTCAAAAGTAGAAAAAACACAAATGTCTATCAACTAATACATGGATAAACAAAATATGGTATATCAGTACAATGAAATATTGCTCAGTCATAAAAATGGATACAGTACCTGTTACAGGATACTGTTACAGGATAAAATACCTGTTACAGGATAAAATACCTATTACAATATCCATGAGCCTTGAAAACATTATGCTAAGTGAAATATCCAGACACAAAAGGCCACATCACTTATTATTTCATTTACATGAAATATCCAGAATAAACAAATTCATACAGAGAGAAAGTAAATTGCTGGTTGCCTAGGCTGAGGGTTTGGGGACAAATAAGGAGTGACTGATAATGAGCATAGGAATTTTGGAAGAGTAACAAATGTGTTCTAAAATTTATTTTGGCAATGGTTGTCAAACTCTGTGAAAATACTTTAAAATAGTATGGTTAGGAGAAAACCATTTAGACCCATCGCTTTGGAAAGAGTCGGTAAATATGGCCTGCTAGAAGACAGAAAGACAGTGGGAAAAACACTAGGGGAAAAAAACATAAAAATCTATAATGATTCTATGTTTCAAATATTTCAAAAGTGCTCTTACTTCTTGCTTCATTTGTAAGAAGCTAAACCTGGAAATCATAAATGATGTATTATTGGTGGGGGTAATATAAGAAAGAAAGGTCATAAATCCAATAAACTTTTCTATGTAGCACCAGAGAAGCAGGGAGATCAGGGAAGGCTTCAAAGAAAGAGGGATACTTGAGTTGGTTACTAAATGTTCATAAGGAGTTCACTTAATGTGAAAAGCACAGCTGTTTTTTCTCCCCTTTTCCCCCCATTCTTTCTTTATTTTTTAATTTTTATTTTATTTTATTTTATTTTTTGAGACAGTCTTGCTCTGTTGCCCAGGCTGTATAGTGCAGTGTCACAATCTCAGCTCACTGCAACCTCTGCCATCTGGGTTCAAGCAATTCTCATGCCTCAGCCCCTCAAGTAGCTGGGATTACAGGCACCCACCACCACACCCGGCTAATTTTTGTATTTTTAGTAGAGCCAGGGTTTCACCATGTTGGCCAGGCTGGTCTTGAACTCCTGACCTCATGATCTGCCCACCTCGGACTCCCAAAGTGCTGGGATTACAGGCGTGAGCCACCGTGCCCAGCCCCAGATGGTTTTTAAACAGAAGTAGCATGAAAACAACATAATCAGGATGTGTCAAAATGCTCTGTGTGCCTGGAATATAAGGTGCAGAGAAGGAAAGAAGGAGATGCAAATAGAAAGGTAAGTCAGGGCAAACCTGTCTGAGTACACATGTTATTCTGTCTACCTTGGAGATCCAACAAAGATGCTTAAGTGAGGATCAAGTACTGTTGCAAATTTGCTTTTGTTTAAAAGAGAGGACTGTTGGCAATGTGTATTGATTGGAGGGGCAAAATGATGGAGGCACTGAAAACAACTTGATAGTTATTCACCATTAAAGCAGGAAATGCTGAAACCTAAACCATGCACTACTATGAAGATGGAGAGGAGGGGATGCATTGATATCTTCATACAGAATAAAAAGAGCTTAGTGATGGGAATAGAGGGAAAACATCATGAGGCAGGTGGGTTTGCTCACAATTTTGTCCCCAAAGCCTACTCACATTCCGGATGCACAGCTAGTGTTTGATATTTGTTGAGTAAATTAATGCTGAATGTATGGAGGGAGGGAGGGAGAAGAATTACCTTATTATAATTTTAAATTTTCTAACATTATTTCTATGTTTGGTTTTATATATATATATATATACACACACACACACACATACACACACACACACACACACACACACATATATATATATATGTATGTATGTATATATATTTTTTTGAGACAGAGTCACGCTATCGGCCAGGCTGGAGTGCAGTGGCACAATCTCGGCTCACTGCAACCTCTGTCTCTTGGGTTCAAGCAAATCTCCTACCTCGGCCTCCCTAGTAGCTGGGACTACAGGCGCATACCACCACATCCGGCTTTTTTTTTTTTTTTTTTTTTTTTTTGTATTTTTAGTAGAGATGGGTTTTCACCATGTTAGCCAGGATGGTCTTGATCTCCTGACCTTGTGATCCGCCCACCTCGGCCTCCCAAAGTGCTGGGATTACGGGCGTGAGCTACCGTGCCCAGCCAGTAATAATATGTTTAAATGAGAATGAAGATTGCAAGAAAGAGATCAAAGGGAAAAAGTAAGTTTGGCTTTACAGGTTGGGACTGAAGCACCTGATGATTAGAAATCAGTGAAAGTGTACATGCAACTAACTGGAAATACAGGCCTGAGGCTCCAGAGAGAAAGGAGGGCTAGTAGATTCAGATTTTAGGACTCCTTGAGGTATAGATGATCTCTAAAGCTGTGAGAATGAATGAGCTCCAATTAGTTAAATCTTCTGTGAAGAGGAAAAGAATAACAGGGCCTGTAGCCCGAAAAGCTGAGGAAAGGAACAGAAACCAAGGCAAATTGCAGAAGAACACTCACAGAATTAGTGAGAAATGTCAAGATTGAGAAGAGTGTTAATATTTGAATTTCTAATCCTGAATGCAAAATTAAGAGGGAGTCTCCATATCTACTCAAAACCTAGATGGCAGGAGAAACATGGATCCATATAGCTATTATTCCAATCATGACAACTTATCATCAAACACTGGAATTAATTTGCTTTTTGGATAAAAGAACTCATCCAATAAGCTCTGGATCACCCTTAGGAGCACGCTCAGATAGACTGTTAGATTTTTTCCCCCACATGATAATCATCTTGGCCTTATATTAATGCAAAACCCATTTTTAAATGGCCAGAGAATATTGCTTCCTATAAGGCATTGTTTTTCTGAGATTTTCATGATAAGGTAGAAAACAATATAGTACAAAGATCAGCCTAGTGGCAAATTATATTATAATGACCAGTATGTATCCACAGACAAAAAAATATAACTAAGGCAAAGAAACACATTGTCCATGCATTCATGTTTTAATTTAACGTGATAGAGATGTTTTCAGAGACTGGGATCTAGCAAAGGAAAGACATAAGGACAAGGAAGTTCCAGCTATTCTTTACTCCATGTTTTTGGTAAAGTGCTCTGATTCTAAGTGCCCATGCTCATCCTATAAACAGCAATAGCTTTGAGGTGGGGAGCAGTAATTCATCACTATACCTGCAATTACTTGAAAAACTATCTCTTGGGATCATGCAATTTCCTTTATTATTTGATGGCCTCCAGCCAAGCTCTTTTCCTGCAAGTGTTTCTGGAAGGACCTGCCCATGTGTGGGGAGCTGCCGCACAGTCAGCCAGCATCTCCTCCTCTAACATTACCTTCTCTCCATAGGAATGCACAATACCAGGAGCTGCCACACGATACAACTCATGTCCTAGTGGAGTCATTTGCTCTCAACATCACTAGGTGAAAGGAACGTTCATTTGTCAATTTTATTGACTATCTACTATGTGTTAGTGCCTTGTATATTGAATACATCAAAGAATGAAAGAGAAAGTACTCCTCTCTGGTGGAGATCACAGAGACAGGAGAAACAAACAAAAGGATTAGTTAACTTGCATATTATGGTAAGTTTGCCAAAAGTTGAATCTACTCCAAATTTGCTGACCTTTTGCTGTTTTTCAAACTTGCCAGGCATATTCCCACCTTATGGCTTTTCCATTTACTGCTCCCCTCTATCTGGAATGATCTTCCCCCTGTATCTCCATGACTCAACCCTTGCTTCCCCTAAGTCTTCATGCAAATGTCACCATCTCAGGGAGGACTTTGCTTACTGTACAACTTAGAAGGTTCCTTTTAACCCAGCAACTTCTCATCCCCATTCCTCATTTTCTCTTTCTCCAAAGCACTTCGTATCATATTATACAGTTTAGCTATTTATTTTATTTTCTCTACTAGAATATAAGCTACTTGGGATATTTGTCTTTATGTTAATTAATTTATCCTGTGTCTGGAATAGTTTCTGGTCCAGAGTTGATATTTTTTCTAAGATATATAAAGAGGAAGTAAGGAAGGAAAGTCTATTTCAGATTGGGGAAAGGGAATCGGGACTTGCTGAGGAAGTGATATAAAGCATGAAAAAGAGCTAGACATGTAACCGTACAAAAGGAAGTAGAAGGTAGAAGCAGAACCGTGTGCAAGACAAACACCCTGAGGCAGGTAAGAAGGGATCAACACGGGCCAAGACTATGGAAGAGAGCTTATGTGAAAAGGCATAATGAGTTGGGGGCTGGTAGCCTGGGGAAAGAGTCCTAGAAGTAAGCACGGGACAGATTATGTAGTGTCTTGTAAGTCAGAATACGAAATATGGACTTTTTTGTACATGCAAAGAGAAGCCAAAGGAGAATTTTAAGTTGGGGAATTACATAAACCCTGGCTGTTCTATAAAAGCACAGATTGGAGGTAGCAAGAATAAAAGGATAGACGGCCAGTTAGGAGACTGTTTAAATGTTCCAAGCTGAAGGTGAAGGCAAGCGGACAAGGGCACACCAACGGAGGTGAGAGAATTCAAAGAATGCAAGAAATATTTTGGAGAGATAATTGACCACATGGTAGTGGATTCTTCTGGGGCATGAAGATGAGTATGAAATGGAAGTAGATTCCTAAGTTTCTAGCTTAAGCATTGACTTTCAGCAAAAGCATCTAGGACTTCCAAAAAGAATAAATTCCATCACTGTATTGTAAAATGAAAGAGACGTAAATGAGATAAACCATTTGTTGAATTTATTGAATGTCTTTGAATCTACTGTCTAACTCCATTAAGTCTGAGTACAAGCTAACTTGCATTTCTATTTTAATCCAAAGACTTCATTGAGTTTAAGCTTGTAGCGCATACATTCTAGTCTGTCAATGTCTTTTATTATATTGAAGGGAAAGATGTTTCTTGCTCCGTCTTCTCCTTCCATTTATATGAATCATTGCTTTAGTGTTGCTATTGCATTCTTCTTTCTCAGCAATCCTGTAGTGTCTGTACTGTTATTTAGTATGAGAAAACCAAGGCTCTAAGAGGTTGAACATTTTGCCAAATATCACTGAGCCAGTAAGTGTTCAAGCTAGGATTCAAACCCAGGCCTGTTCATTTCCAGACTGCTTATTCTTTAATACCATCCTTTTTCTGATGGTTTCAGTGATTCAAAATCCAAAACGGTAGATAGTCCCCACATTCCTGCCATGTTTACCTTCAAATGTATTATTTTTACAGCCTCCTTATTTTTATTCAAACTATACTAAAATAGGTATTGTTTTTTTCCTGAGGGAAGGTTATCTAGACAAAGTGGAATGAGAGAAATGCTGTGGATAAACCCAGTCCGAGATGAAAGACTGGCCGCGATGATGATAATCCTTTTTTAAAAATCCAGAGCAGATTGTTTTTGATTAAACAAATCACATAAGATAATTTCATCTTATAAATTTGTTACCATAATCTATGTATAGAACAGAAACTCTCCATTGTAATTTAAACAGGGGCACTTTAGTTATGAACATATGATATTTTATCACCATATTTTCATCTCTACATTTTAAATGTCTATCAAAAGATATCTGATTGAAATATAATAGCTTTCAGTGTCAGGAATATTCATTGTTCATAGGAGTATTAGAGATTACATATATAAAGGAAAGGAAGAAATAGTACTTTTCATCATTTAACTGGGATATAGTGTGACCCAATTTTATCTTTTAAATCTAAATGAAAAATCTTCAAATTCAAAACAGGTGGTATAGTGAAATTGCCTGTATATGGACTTCTTTACCTAAAGCATATAAATTTTCAGTCTACCAAATTGAAGCAAAATTAACAAAAAGCTGTGACTTGTGCTGTCTAAATTTGAAAGTTCCACCAATCAGTTGACACTTTTTCTTCTTTTTACATGCCCCTATTATGAGTATCATATAGCACCCTGACACCTATATTCATTACTTTTTTTTCTTTTTTTTTTTTTTTTTGAGGCAGAGTCTCACTCTGTCACCAGGCTGGGGTGCCGTGGCATCATCTCGGCTCACTGCAACCTCCGCCTCCTGGGTTCAAGCGATTCTCCTGCCTCAGTCTCCCAAGGTGCTGGAACTACAGGCATGTGCCACCATGCCCAGCTAATTTTGTATTTTTAGTAGAGATGGGGTTTCATCATGTTGGCCAGGATGGTCTTGATCTCTTGACCTTGTGATCCGCCCACCTTGGCCCCACAAAGTGCTGGGATTACAGGTGTCAGCCACCGTGCCCTGCCTATATTCATTAATTTTACAAATGCATATTAAAACAAAAAACCTAGAACCCTGGATACTGATCATGATATGCATTATTCACCAAATCTAAAAGATTATACGTGAAACAATTTATGTTTGTACTATCTTAAATTAGATTTGATTTAATATCCCCTTCACAGGTGCAAATTAGGGAAAAGGTGGGAAGGAAGATTATTTCATTACTACTTTTATAAAAAAATAACAGGTATTATTTAGATCACCAAAATAAAGTATTTATTTAGATCACTAAAATAAAACGTTCCTTTTGGGCACCAGAAATGTGCCTTAATTACACTATAATCATTAAAGACACAGAATAATGGGCAACATGTTTGAAAATAATATTGCCATTTATTTAATTCTTTTAAACAAAGTTTATGAAAAAAATGCTTTGGGTTCCTAAAAGATATGCGAATATATGTCATTCCACAAGGTGGCGGAAGCGTGCCATGCATTGTTCTTTTGTGCTGGCTCAAAATGTGTTTTACTATTTAATCCTCTTTATTCGGTGGTCATAGTGCTGTTTTCTACCATAAGAGTTCACGCTTCACAGAGCCATCTTTTTCTTAGTCAGTGCTTGCTGATACACAAGCTATGTATGTTACATGCAAAAGTTCAATAGAATCAGGACAATCCTAAGCAAATGCAATGTAAAACATATTCAGTAACCTCTCCTGAGAGACTACAGTTATAGCTTTGACTTTATTGTTTTGGATTCTCTAAATCACACGGCACCAAAAGGTTGTGCATTTCTAGTTTTAAAACATATTTTACAAAATATCTTTAGAAAATTCTCTTCATCTGTGTCCCAGAATACTATGGATGATACCTCCTCATAATAAGTGTAAACTAGAGGTCCTTAAAGGCTTTGTGGGTTGCAGTGACCAGAAGTAAACCACCTTTTATCACTGTTTAAAAAAAAAAAAAAAAAAAGTCATTTCTGGCCAACATGGTGAAACTCCATCTCTACTAAAAACACGAAAATTAACTGGGCGAGGTGCTGCACGCCTGTAGTCCCAGCTACTCGGGAGGCTGAGGCAGGGGAATCGCTTGAACCCGGGAGGAGGAGATTGCGGTGAGCCGAGACCGCACCACTCTGCACTCCAGCCTGGCGACAGAGTGAGACTCCGTCTCAAAAAAAAAAAAAAAAAAAAAAAAAAAAAAAAAAAAAGAAAAGAAAAAAGTCATTCTTGTCCTATCTCAGGAGGATAAAGTACCTAAAACTCCACTTTTAGAGAGTGCTTTTGGGTAGAATGTTGCTTTCTGTGCTTGGTCTTCCAAAACACAAATTCTTCTGCTGGAGTGACATTAAATTTCTAGCGGCTCCACTCATTGGCTTTGTGACCTTCGGTAAATTACTCCAACCGTCCGGACTTCAATTTTTCCGTGGGTGAAATAGAGGAGATAGTAGGACCTACCTTACTTCGTTGTTCTTGGAATTCACATAAGTAGGGTAATTCACATAAACACCTTGCCCAGACCTGGCACATAGCAAGGGCCTAACAAATGGTGGCTATTGTAATAATCATGGTGAACAACTTAGCAAGTTTCTGATGATAATTTTTGTTCTGTAACTGGAACAAGACAATAGAAGAAGAGAAAGGGGCAATGGAGGACTTCAAAACAAATTCCGCATGGCAGTTTCGTTCAGTGGTGACCTGTGTTTCTGCAGCCATATCTCTGCACTGCATAGCTTTTCAGCTTCACAGTGAAGTCCCTCTTGAACTTCCATTTTGAACTCTTTGGGGTTTCTTTTCTTTATTCTACCTGCAGCAACTCAACAAGATGGCCTAC